>NW_012139413.1:11950856-11964131 GCF_000956105.1 Propithecus coquereli
ATTTCATTGTGCAGTTATGTTTCAATATAGCTTTCAGAAAAACTTAAAGTATTAGTGAGATGAGATATAGTTTATAGGATGCATGAGTGCTCTTTACTTAGACTTGGCTATGTCTTATAATTTCACTGCCTCATTTCCCACTGATGAAGCAAGACACTGAGAAGTTTACCCAGTGCATTCCACAGAGGGGTGTGTAGGATAATTAATACTTTTGAAAGTAATTTAGGCAGTGAAAATTGAAGGATTGACCTGAGGCAAAAGTGTAAACTAGGAGAGACTGTCTTTGAGATCCAGCTTACTTGTTTGTAGTGTGGGATTAATATCGATTTCATAGGATTGTAAAGAGAGTAAAAATTAGATCATGAATGAGAAAACATCAACCGCTGACACTGACATCTAAACAAGAACTCGGTGGGTATCAGTATCCTATCTGCGGGCTCCACCTTTCTACTCCAAGTCTTTCCTGTCTCTCCTCAATTTGTCAGCCCTTTCCCCACCTCCGGTTCCCAGGAAACTTGTGTTTTCTATCTTCCCTGTCAAAATTCCAGCTTTCAGACCCTTCTTTCACAATAAACTGTCAACAACTATTAGGTGCTTAAAGAACATTTTACTAGGTAATGCATTTTCAGATGTCTGGAATTTTAGTTGTCTGCAGCTGGGTGGGGTGAGATAAAACCCAGTGCGTGAGTACTCATTTACCTTGCTAACCTATTCATTTATCTCGCATGAGTCTGCCATGACGACTGGTAATGGCAGGGTTGACATTCAGAATATTTGGCATCTGATTCTTCCTCACCAGAATAGATGCCAACAGAAAACAACTGATTTGGCCAGACAGTATGTACTGGCTGTCTGGTGACCTTGGAGAACCATTTTTAACAGACTCTTGTGTCCTTTGCTGTGTTACCTGGGCTACCCACTTTTGTGGTAGGAGCTGTGGAGTAGTAGGAAGAATCTGAGATTTGGGCTTCCATTCACACCCTGGCTCTGTCATGTCCTAGCTATGTAATTTTGGCGTCATTTTTCTCATCTCTAAAGGAGAATTCTAGTACCTACTTCACAGAGTTTGTTTGTTTTTGGTGAGGCTCAAAGGAGATTTTTATATGGAAATATTTTATAATGAGAAAAATGGGATAGAAATACTAGCTATTACGATTCAGGAGTTCTAGTTTCTCTGTGTGTGACAAAGAGAGCACCAACAATGCACAGAAGCTATAGATTAGAAAAGATTCCAGACTTAGTATAAAATGATAGTTCATATTTTAAGGCTTAGTGAGATGGCGTAAACTGTGTATTTCTGGGTGCCCATGGCTCTTTCTCATCTATGAAGTAAGAGTTTTTCCTAAATCATTGTTGAGGTCCCTTCTAACTCTTCAAATCTATGCTTTCAGGACAAGAGATTTTTATCAGGTAATTTCTTTGGGAGTTTGGGTCTTCTTTGCCAGCCTAGCCAGGCTCACTTTAACTGAGTGCAGCTACTGAGAGTTAGTTACCTCCCCCTCATCTCATGGCCGGGCTTGAATAAGTCTGCTTTGAATCCTTGAGTGGCCCAGAGAATGAGAGCTACAGATAAAAGGTTTCAGGTTTCTCAATCAGTTTCCTGTGGCCCTACCCACTCCAGCTATTGTGTGCTTCTTTTCCCGGGTGACTCAACTCTGACCTGTCATGCAGTGTTTGATATTTATATTTCTGGAAATGGTTAGCCACATTACTAGGTAATAAGGTTGCAAATTCCAAGTCTCCCTTGTAATCCAGGTCAGATGTTGTCCTGGGAGTGGGTGGGAGGGTAGGGAGGCCAAGACTGAGGTTGCTGTGCTTAAGGGCAGATGACGAGATCATGCCTGGCTGCCTGCAGTATTCTCTGGTACTTATCTGTATTTTGGCGAAGGACCTACTGAGCTCTTAGTTCAAGTTTTTGACCTCTTATTTAAATTTGCACTGCACTTAAATCATTTTGATTGTTATTAGTGCTCCATATTTAATGGAATTTGCGTTAAAAAAATAGCACATTAGCACGGGAAGAGAACCAACATATTAAACAATCCAACCCGCTACTTAGCGATGAGGGAATACACATGGAGAATAGGTTCTTGACATAACCAGGGCCAGAGAACTGCTAAGTGGAAAAGTTAGGTCTAAAGGGCCCAGTTTTCTAATTCCAAGTCAGCTGTTTTTTCAAATCACTTTCCATGCTATTTCCTGTTGGACACCGCTGATGCTCTCAGTTGGCTTTATCCTTCTGTTTGTTCCGCATAAGCATTGTTATTCCCGACCTACGCATCCTGGGTCATTATGCACATACAGGGATCTAAAAGTGCTTAGGATGTATCGAAAGCCCCAAGGAAGAAGGGAAAGGGCAGGGGAATAAAAGGGATGGGAGCGAGGTTGCTGGAGGTGACAGAATTCGCACCGGCACCACCAGAGGTTCTGCTGCTAAACCAAGGTGGTTGGTGATGGATCTCAGGATTTAAGTCTTCCCTTGGGATGGCCCAGGGTGGTGGGCTGGCTGCCTCCTCTCTTGCAGGAGTCAGCTAGTCAGTTGCAAGTTCCTGACATCTGGTAATGGAGAGGAACAAAGGGTAGGAGGCCAAATAGGGAACAGACAAGCCCCACAGCAGGAAAGTGAAGCAAGGCAGAAGTGGCTCATCAGGAAGAAGGAGAAATACACACTGACTCAGCATGTCCGGGCACATCTACACTCTCTCACACACACAGAGAGGTGGCAAGAGCCCACAAAAACTGTGCTACTCCCAAATTCACATCACCTCCCCGGTGCTTCCAGGGAGTTGACTGAACTGTTGTGCATTGCACTGCCTTGGAACTTCACCGCCCCGTTGGAGAGCTGAGAGTGTAGAGGAGGGAGCAATGGAGCAGCGCCGAGTTTCACAAGTTGGCCTAACCTCAGAGAGCACTCGGGTCTCTTGCTCAGTGTGCAGTTTCTGCAGTTCCCAGGCCCCCTCTGCAGAGAACCTAACCACCCTTGGGCTTCTCTATTAACAAGTGATTTTTAGGACAAGGGACATTTGGGGAAACTGATAGGGAGGAAGGAGCCTGGGATTTGGAATCACATGAACCTGAGATTTGAACTTAGCTCTGTCCTGTATGAGCTTTGTGATCTTGAGCAAGTGTTTTCTGAATTGTGAACTGAGAGGAGTTACAGTAAAAAGTTCGAGGGTATAACCTCTGAAGCCAGAATGCCTGGATTTGAAATCCTGGCTCTGTTGCTTATTAGCCCTGTGACATAAGGCAAGTTACTTAACATCTTGTCACCTCTGTTTCCAATCTGTGAAACAGGGATGATGATTATATTGCTTTTCTCATTTTTATAAAGACTGAATTATGACTTTAATTAACTTAGAAATGTACCTAGTTCATTGAAAGACTATGTAAGTATTTGCTGTTAGTATCAAACAGTAGATAATGATATTTCCCCATTTTTGTTAAGAGTTACAAAAGATGACGTAGATGAATTACATGGTACAAAGTTGATGCTCAATAAACAGTACCTACTTTATCTTTATTAGGAGATGGCTATATGAGAGTGTTTACAAACATTGTCTACATGGGAGTCCATTATCATATTGTAAACTGAATACATAATCACTGCGGAGACCTCAGGGAAAGAGAGAAGCTAAGAAGATCTTAAAGTCTTCCTCAAGCCCAATTTATAAGTCAGTGCTCCAGCTGAGAACCATCAGGCTAAATTATAGCTCCTCTTAGGGGAGATGAGTATATCCATTATATGAAAGATAGTGCGGATGAGCAAGGCTGAGGCAATTGTTATCAGTTCCAATTAACTCAGATCCTGGTAAAAAAAAATCGAATGGATTTTAAAAATCTAGCTCATTTGAAAACTGCCAAAATGCACGGGAACAGCTCCGGAAATCCCATCTGTTTTATATTTACAGAACTCCTTGTTCCTTCGGTCTGGGCACAACTGACTCACTTTTCATTGTGTTCCTATGGCAGAGTGTCTTGTCATTTCCAAAGAAACCAGACAGCAGGTTTTGTGTATGTGAGAAATGTTCATGCCCGCCTTTGTAATTGGTAAGGCTGTCTAAGGATTTGAATACTTGTCAGTCACATGGAAAAGGGATTATATAATTTAGCAAATTTACAAATGTGTTTTTTCAATGTAAAGCAATGATGTCTGGACCATAAACTGCCCTCTTTCTTTTACTCACATCTCCCCTGTGACACTGCAGTATAGCAAAGGTTCTAAGAGTGTGGTTAGGCTCTCTAGCCAGACTGCCTGGCTCTATCCGAGTTCCACCACTTGGTAGCCACGTGATGACCTTGGGCAAATTAATTAAATTCTCTGTGCTCCAGTTTACTCATCTATAAAACGGTTTGAGTAAAAGTGCCTATCAGTATTATTAAGGTAATTAACACTACCTGCTGTAACAGCCTCCCAAAATTGAGAACAATGCACGTTTATTTCTTGCTCACATCACAGTCTGACGGGCATCAGGTGGCTCCTTTCCAAGCAGTGACTGGATCTAGACTTCTTCCATCGTGGGACTTTGTCATCCCCTAGGACTGTGCTCTCCAGTATGGTCACTGGCAACATTTGGTTTTTAAAATTTAGGTTAATTAAAATATTAAAATTCACTTATACCAGCCACACCTCAAGTGCTTGGGAGCCACATGTCTAGTGATTACTACATTGAACAGCACAAATATAAAAGGCGTCCATCTGTTAAAGAAAAAGTCATTCAGTGATATTTGTTAAAGTTTGATAAGGAAGACATTATTCCGGACCACTGTGATAGGTATAAGGACCATGGCAATGGGGTCTTGCAGTGGGGAGAGGCATTGGGTTTAACTCTGAATACAGTGTGGGCAAGTGGGAATTTATAGCCAAGAAGCAGGGTGTGGGTCAGTAGGTGCAAAATTACTGTTAATAAAAGGTAACATCAGGGGTAAGAGAGATTCTGGCTAAAGCTACCTAAAAGGATTCTTGCTGCAGACATGCCAAGGTGATCAGACATCACCTGAGGGATGGTGGAAAATGAGAAACCTGATCAGACATTGAGGGTGGGGGTTCTTGCTAAACTGACTTAGCAGGGTTCTTGCGAAAACTGGGTTTTACAAGGAAGTCCACAGATGGGCCTCGGAGAAGGTTCAGGAGCCTGATTGAAGTTTGGTCAAGCAAAGAATCTTTATCATACCACCACAGAAAGTTTATGGGACAGCACTGCCTTAGGACTTCCTTGGAGTTCTCTACTACCCTGCTTCCATTTAGCTAGCAAGGGAGTAGAGAGCCCTCCCAGTAGCTTGCAGGAGACAGCAGGAAAGAGTTTTAGGACTTCTTCTTCTATATCATACCAGACTCAGGGCCTAGTTATCAATAGATCAAAGGATTATGTTTTCTGACTGTAGACGGTACTATGTGATCTGAGTTCTGTAGGCTTGCTTTTTGACATTCTACAAAATTATAGAATATGCTCTCTCTAGTTCTTGACAGAGCTTGCTTTCAAGCCTGTTGTCTTGCTGAAAAATCTTGTTTTGAATATCAGAAGCTGAATATTATTTTGTTTTTTCCTTTTACTTTCCCTTTGTAACAGACTTCCCACCACTGCCACAGAGGAAAGCCTCGCTCAGCCTGGAGAGAAAGAACATTAGTATTTTTCATACTGTTACCCCTGATAACACATCTTGCCTCATTTGATTAATTTCTGCTTCATTTACAGGGGTCAAATATCTGACCAAATGTAGTATAGTGTGCCTAAGATAAGACTGTGACCATAAAATGCAAATAAAATTGTCCTATTTAAGCAATTAGTGACAAGGGAGTAATCAAAGTTTTGGTACAATGGATCTGGTTATAAGACTACTATTTCATTTGGATTTTTTTGTTTTTCAGGAAGTTGCATCCCGACTTCAGGGAGCTGCTCTTTTGGTTGTCTCTCCAACATCATTTTCTGCCTTTTCAAAGTCATGACTAAGAATAAATTAAGTGTTTTCCATGTAAATCATAATTTTTCCTCAATAATATAACAATATTTTACTCATTTTTATATATGATTTGACTCTTCCACTTTCAATATTTTGTTCTAATTTGATTGTTTGGCTCGGAATGTTGTTTTGAGGATAACAGCATCAATTTATTTGGCCAAAGTTAATTTACACTTAACTTTGGATTAAGCTAAGTGGATTCCCAACTGAGAAGAGTTGGTGCACTTGTCATTGGATCTTTCATTTCGAAGTTGTTTCCACAGGTTTAATTAGATTGAGCTAACTGAGCACTTGATATGTGCAGAGTATTGCACAGCAGAGAACAACAAAAAAAGGCCTGTCACATCACCGTTTATTTTCTGCACAGCACTTACCATATTACCTGGTTATCCTGTTTATTTACTTGTTTACTTGTATGTTGTCGTACCCACTGGAAATGCAGACACTTTGCCTGTCTCTTTTACTGCTATAAATCCAGCACCTGGCACAGTGTCTAGAACATGAAAAGGTTCAAAATACATTTTGTTATCTGACTGAAAAAAGATGCTCGTATTTTCTAGTAAGAATGTTCTCCCTCTTTCAAATATCCTCTGTCCCATTAAACTTTCTATTCCCAGCCATCCTGGCTTTATGTAACCCTTTTCTGCTCTGATAGCTAGCACAGTGATGACTCTTAGTACCATTCATTTCCCCTATTATCACACACCAATTTGTGATTTCTCTTTTATTTTCATTTAGGTTATGCTCCTCTTATTTATCTGCATTGACATATGCAACAGCGTTTTGTAAAATGTAAACCACCTCTATAGGTATTACTTATTAAGATGATTGTCGTAAGCTCCTTAAGATCAGTGGCACTAGAGTACAGTTTCTCCTACTGAACCATAGTGATCGTCAGTGAATAATTGGGGGAGTAATGACTTTGTCCATATCTCTGAAGATGAAGACCAATCATGACCCCAACTCCAATGTGGGATTTATTCTCACCTGCATTATGTCTTTATATGAGCTCTCCTAGTAGTATCATCTCAAGCTTTTCTCTCCTCTTGACTTTCAAACCAACACACATTTTCAGCCAGATACAGGGCAGGCTTGCTGTTCAGCATCAATGACTTGTTTGAGGTGGGAAGGAACAATTCACTTGCTGAGGAAGACTACAGTGAAGCTTCCAGGGACTCTGGGTGCTGGTCACCTATACAGTCCACAGGCTCTGATGCATATGGCTTTGTCTAGTATGTGAACTACTAGAGGCTTTCCAGGAAGAGAACACTCTCCTTCTCTCTAAAACCATGCTGTGATTGTCCCAACATATTCCCTACTGCCCAAATCTTGATAAGTAGGAGAATGAGATAGATTTGAGTGCACACTCATTATGTACGGATACTTGGATACACACATGTACACACAGTGGGGCTCCATGCCAGGAAAAGGTGCCAGATCCCATTGCTGTGGAATTGCACTGGATTTCCATGGCAAAGACATCCTGGAAGACCCCTTCATAAGGGAGTGGGCTTTGCCAGACTTTTTCTGCAGAGTCATAGGCATATTCCCCTTTAGAGTTTGGCACTAAGAATTTTATGTCAACTTATGAATCACGGTGCCAAGATCTGTTGCCTGGAATCTCTTTAAAGGTTTGCTCAGATATTGGCAGAAGCATCCAAAGGCATGTTTTCTGCTGTTTATTCTTTTGCTTTTTTTTCTTCTTGCAAATGAGAGCCAGAGGTGTAAATGTTCCATACCAAGTTGTATTAAAAGCCACACTTACTTCCTTGTGCTCATCCATACAACTCCCATGCACATTCATTAGTTTGCATCACACAGGCTTTCCACGCTACGTGTGCTGGTGTAACTCTGTTCTGCATGTCTGTATTGCTTCAGGGCACATTTCACGTCAGAACTGGCTGGACTCACCTGGCTGGGTAATGTAGACACTTGTGGCTTGCGGCATTCCAGTGTGCTCCAACCAGTTTACTGATTTCTTCCCAGGAAGTGGAGAAGAATATCCATTTGTGTTCTGACAAGAGACATTGGGGTGGTGATTTATGCAGTTTTCCAGAAGTTTGGCAGTAGAGGGTTATAGTCTAGCAGGATTCGGTGTTGTTTAAGCAAATTTGAGTTTGTACTCTGGCTCACGCAGCCCATTTTAAACCCAGCAGCCTGGGCAGAATGAATCCTTGTGAAATCCATGTGGTGGCTTCCCCTTTCCTGTGGATGGCTCTAGAAATGATCCAGGCACTGCTGAACACTCCAGGTAGATTCTCAGTGTTCAGACTGGGGCCCATCCAGACAAGCCTTTTCTGATTCATTGCATTGATTTCTGTTTAGAAGCTGCAGGGCTGGACTGATGACCCCGCAATGCGGTTTTGTTTTCCCCTAATTATCTATCTGGCTTCACAGGAAGTGGATGTTTGGCTGCTGAAGACAAAAAAGCTGTTCTCTAGCCCCATGCCTCATGGCTGGAACGTTGCCATTTTAGGCTTGGGAGGAGTCCACTGAAAACACATGGAGGCAGACACAGGATGGGATCTGTGTATCTACAGGTCTTTCAAACACAGGCAGCCCAGTGTGCAGCTCTGGGTCATGGGGCTTGGAGGAGGGGCCTTCTCTGGTCTGATTCTGAGGTCAGATATTGACAGGAAGCTCTGGGACTCTCCCTAATGCCTCTAGGAAACAATCTCTTAGCATCCTCCATAGAGACCTTTCCTCCTTTACTGGGTCACATTTAGGCCACATTGAGCTCTCAGATGACCTTCAATAACCCACAGTCCATTTCCTGTTGACTTCTAGCATCCTCTACTTCCTTAAATGTTTTCTTCTTTTCTTCAATTGCCACTCATCATTAATATGATGCTGTCCAGGGCTTCCCCGGTGCTTCACAATTTTTCCTGGGCTTTTGAATGCTCTTGTGTTTTCCTCAATTATTTTTCCTAGGTTTTCATTCTTTCCTCTTACCCTGTTCACAATGGAGAGGGGACCACATTCTGTCTCTGCCCTCTCAGAATATATTTCTCATGCTTAACATTCTATTTTCCCACTGACTTGGAAAAATCGTGCTGGAACCTTTGCTCTCGCGCAGTTCAATCGCATTTTGGCTGGAAATGTTTTACACATTAAAACAATGAAGGATGACTATATTTGCCAGACCAGGAAAAAGATCTTTAAAATGGAACAAAACAAAACAAAACAAAAAGATCTTTCTGGAGCTACTGTATGAAAAAGACTCTTGAATATGTAAAAGCTTTTAGAACACAGCAGGGTGGGCCCCTGCTCCTGGGTAACCAAGCCTCTGAAAGCCTCTTTTCTGGCCACTTTGTTCCCCATTTAAAAGGTGTTACTCTTCTCCCCAGGACCTCCCTGGACCCTGAGCACTTTGGGTGTCTATTCCTTGCCTCTGTCATAGGAGGCGAGGGGCATTTAAAATGCTCCCAGCTGGAAATGGAGATGACAGAATTACCCCAACTTTACGCATGTTTTAAAATAGTCTCCTAGTCTCTTACCTACCTAGGTTGCTCTGCATCACAGCCTTATTCTGCTCTAAAGCAGGTTTTGGTGAACTGAAGATGAGGCTGGACTTCTCCAGGTATGAAGTGCAAACCCTGACTTCTCTGATAATACCCTGTGGCAATATTTCCACACCGGAGTTGGGATGTCTTTCATTTTATGCCTTGCTTCACTTTGGAGTTGGTTTGGCAAAGGACAGATTTGTGGTGACTTGTCAGGGCTTTGAGACTTTTGAGAGCAGGTCTCTCCAGAAAGCCTGTCCTATAGACTGGGTGGCTTCTTTACCTTTCGGGTTCATACCTAATTGCTGAAAGTGCCTGCTCCTTCGACTTTGCATAGACAAACCCACTCTGCCTGCTCTCTCTCTGGTCCATGCAGCATAGAGCTGTGTAGAGGGACACCCATCAGGCAAGGTTTTCTGAGCCTATTTGGGACCCAGTTCTTAATGATACTATAGCTGTATTAAGCTTAGTGAAATCACTGAACTTGAATTTCCGTTCAATTACCTTTTAATTCAAATTTTATTGATATCTTCCACATGCCAGTCCGTGTTAGGCATTGGGGTTAGTGGGGAGAAATTGTCTTTATCCTCACGGGGCTTAGAGCCTAGCTTAATTTTCTCATGTTCATAAATTTGACCCTGACGAAGTAAGACACCATCATATAGTGCTAAAGACTGGATTTTCTTCCATCCAGAATAGTCCAGTTGTATAACATGAATGCTTTAAAACAAACTCAAGCCTATCCATTGTACAATAGGATATGTAAAATAATTCATCTTATAGGTATTATGGTATTATATTTCAGCTAATGAATTATAGGAATATTTGCCAAAAATCACATGTAAAAGACTTTTCTCCAACTGTGAGAAACAGAGGTGAGGGAAGAAATGAGGTAAGGACTGAATGCAGAAGCAGGGAGTGTATTGAAAAACCCAATTCATGTAGTTATTACAAAGTAGGCTGGAAACAAAATAAAACAAAAAGCTCTATTCATTTCGGTCTCAGAAACCATTGTTGGCAAGAGTTACTAAGTAAGCATCCAACTTGTTTCCTCTAGCCTGATGTCCAGAAGGTAGTGATGTTGGAAACCATTCTGCTGATTAAGATTTTTCCCCTCAAACCACTCCCTTTTCTGAGGGAAGAGACATATTCTATGTACACAAGTCAGTTCTTGTTTGCTTTGTGTTTTAGCACTGTGGGCCCTTACAAGTCTTTCAAATGACACAATAACTCCTCCTTCAGGATCCTTGGCAAGCGAGGCTGTCACAGAAGCAAAGGGCAGAAGTGGAAAGGGTGGTGGGAAAGAACAGAGACGGGGAGGCAGGGTGGGGATGGCGCAGAGGAGTGCTCTGTGTGGGCGTGCTGAGAGCTTAGACATCGGGAAGACTTTGGAAGCACCCCACATTTGTGCTTACTTTCTTCACAAGCCTAGCATCCTGCCCACTGTCTGCTCTGCCTACCTTCAAGACATCCAGACCTATGATGCTCCTGTAACAAAACCCTGACATCCAGCCTGCTTCTATTTCTGTCTCAAGTGAATACATTTCTAAAACACTGAGGTTAAATAAACAAGGCAACAAAACAAGGTTTAAAAATCTATTGAAGTTTGACTGTAGTTTGCACTGGGTTGGGAAAGAGAGTAAGTATAGACTGTGTTACTCCCTCAGAATCTGCTAAGAACAGTTATTTTAGAAATGATCTGGAGGGTGGGGTCCTCTGATGATTTGCAAGAGACTCAAGGTGGGGGGGGTCTCAGGATGGTTTCTTCTACTACTAATTTATGTGGTGACTTTTCAGTCTTAATTACTATGTCCTTATATAACATAGCATCATTCTTATAATAAATGAAAATATATAACTTTCTTCCTAATTACAGAAGTCATGCTTGTTTGTTGTAGGTCATTTGAGAAATTCAGAAAAGCCCAACTAAGAAGCTAAATCATCTATAATCCCATGTTCCAGAGACAGGCATTGTAAAGGTTTGGTGTGTGTCTTGCCAGTCTGTGGTTATGTTTTCCTTCCCCAACCCAATTCATTTTGATGATATTTTTATACATTGGCTAGTGTGATTATAATTCGGTTCCACCAATTCGCTCTAAGTGACTAAAAATGTTTATGAAATACTTGATTAGGAGATTTTTTTTAGTGGAATGAGCTAATGCTTTTGGGAAACCAAGCATGTGTCTAGAAACTCACAGCCATCATTATTTGAGGGTATCAATCCATTTAATCTTAATATCATAAATCAGGGATTCTATGCAAACACCAAACATCTATTGCCTTGTTTTAATTCTTTTCCTTAACTCTTATTTTTTTCTGAATTGATACATTTTTATCTTCTGAGGCAGCAGTAAGATAAAAAAATGAAACAGTGAACTTGGAGTTAGAAAATCTGAGATTAAGTCCTAGGTAGGTTTCTTAAGAGCTTTATGACATGGAGCTGAATGAACCAGTGTATTTGGGCTTCAGGTAATATGTCCACCTCACAGCGTTGCTGGGATGGAAGAGAGCAGAGGAGGACCAAATGAGATGATATGTGTGGGTCCCGTACAAACTGAAAGGGGCTGTACCAATGAAAAATGTTCTTATTATATTCACTTATAAAATCGTGGGCATAGTTTTCATTGAAGATGTCTTTAGATGAATTGCTCGAAAACATTTGATGAATTTTGAAATGATAATTCCTCATGTTGCAATTCTCTCTAGGAAATAGTAGCCATTTTGTTGTAGGAGAATTTCTCAAACTTTTCTGTACCAATTAGAATTAACTCCCTGAGGTCTGACAGGCAGAACTGGCTCAAGGGTCTAAAGGCACTGCCAAGGTAGGTAGTCAAGCGAGTTTTTTGTACCAAGGAGCTTGTGATTTCTTGTTGTTGGGTCCTCTTCTTAATTAACAGTCATCTTTCCTCTATTACAAGCAGCACACACCCCTGTCAGCAAGCTGCTTTCCAGAAGGAATCTGCCTGGATGATAGGAATGTAAGAGGCAGCACTTCCACACAGCTTTAAGACCTACCCACTCCTTGGTAGGTGAGGACTCCATCAGTAGTCTCTGAGAATAAATCCTGTCTGATGTAATCCCCTGATGGCATCTTTTGGGGACTATTTTTTTGAAGTATCTGAGTCAAAGAAGCAAAGACTCTTCTGTAGTTCCCACATTGCTCTCTCCCCCATAGCCAAATATTTTGAATATTTTTCTGGGCTTTTCTGACAATATCAACCATAGCAGAAATAACCTGGAGCATTAGGATTACCCTGGGTAATCTTAAATTAGAAGTTCTTTAAACCATACATGGGCTCTAGTTTAGATTTATTACATATAGTTTTATAGATATTGAAACCGAGACATAAAGAGAGATTCAATGACTTGCTACAGACGCACTGGTTGACAGCCAACTCAAAATGAAGAATTCTTGATACCTTCTTTTTTGTTGGGTCCCATGTCTACTATCTAGAAATCATGAAAATACATCTCCACCCCTGCCACTTTTGAGATACTGTTTTTGTCCTCCTTATTATCTCATTCGTATTTTCTCTTGTTCCTTAATATTTGCCGTTTTATATTCAGATCTCTCTTCTACTTTGGTTTCCTGCATTTGGAAATTGTCTTGTTACTCATTTATGTTTCTCTCTTTATTTGCCTTATGAAATTTAAAGACCTTTCGGATGGGCATTTCAGGCTTCAATCTCTGATGTCGTAAATATTACTTGCATAGTAAATCCTCTGAAGTTAAGAAAAGGCTTACTCGTGTGTGTGTGTGTGTGTGTGTGTGTGTGTGTGTGTGTGTGTGTGTGTGTGTGTTGAGGATGAGTAA
>NW_012139413.1:11964181-11971204 GCF_000956105.1 Propithecus coquereli
GAAAATACATCTCCACCCCTGCCACTTTTGAGATACTGTTTTTGTCCTCCTTATTATCTCATTCGTATTTTCTCTTGTTCCTTAATATTTGCCATTTTATATTCAGATCTCTCTTCTACTTTGGTTTCCTGAATTTGGAAATTGTCTTGTTACTCATTTATGTTTCTCTCTTTATTTGCCTTATGAAATTTAAAGACCTTTCGGCTGGGCATTTCAGGCTTCAATCTCTGATGTAAATATTACTTGCATAGTAAATCCACTGAAGTTAAGAAAAGGCTTACTCGTGTGTGTGTGTGTGCGTGTGTGTGTGTGTGTGTGTGTGTGTGTGTGTGTTGAGGATGAGTAATAATATATTATAACATACTTTTATATTCACCTGTCAGTGTGCACTTAGCAAAATACAGGAAAGGAAAACAGAGCAGAACGTTGGAAGAACAAAGAATTAATTGCTCCTTAATAAAAGGTTATGAGTCATAGGCAAAAGGGAAGATGGCTCTAGAGAATCAGGGAAATAATTAGGTCCAGGGAGGCAGAAAGTCTGATCCAGATGGTGGAAGCTACAGGGGAGGGTAAGTGATGAATCAGGGAGAGATAAGAAAAGGAGGACAGAGGATATGAAATAGGCTAGTATCTGACAATTCTATGCCGGGATGGCAGGAATATAAGAGGAAAGACTTCCCCAAAGCCCTGAAATCTAATCACTCCCAGGTAAGTGGGGAAAATCCTTAATGAAACTAGGTTTAATGTTGGAGGGTCTGGAGAGCTGATCCTGTTTAGAGCAGTTTTTGAACTATATTTCTACAGATTTCTGTATCTTTGCTAGATTTACTTCACGTGCCTTAGTCCTGTTCCAGCAAACTATTCTGTAAGCTCTTTGAGGTCGGGGATGATGTTTTATTTTCTTTCAAAGCCCCTAGCACAGCTGAGTTTATGATAAGAGTTCATTTAATACTTGCTAGCGGATTTAACAATTAGTACTTATTAATGGGAGAAGGGAAAAGTCAAATTTTCTCTTTGAAATAAGCACTAGTCATGTCATTGCTTGGAGGTTCCAGAGTGCCTTGTCAGTGGAAACAATGAAAAAAACAGAAAAATAAGCCCTTTGGCTCCTAGCAACCTTGAGAGAACACGTCATACATGGAGAATGATCCATCCCTGCCATAACCCCTTTCCCCCAAATATATACACAGGGACAATATGAGATGTCCTGCTGATTGGGGTGAACTGAACTGGCCTGTTGTGTAGAAAGAAATCCCACTTCCACCTATTCCAATTCAAATACCAGTTGGCAGAATTTCCCCAATGACTGACACTTGTCACGTTGTTTATTAGGGAATTATTTTTGCATGTCAGAGCTTTTAAGGAATCTCAAAACAGCCAACTCAAGAGTGCCATTCCGTGGTTTCTTCCCCCACTGCTTCCCCCTTTATAAATGTTGAGCAATATGTTTTAGAACGTGCAGCTGTCCTTGTTCAGCATGGCCAAAAATAGCTAGATTCCCCTGCACCTCTCTGGGTGTTAAATGTACTTACATTTCAAAATGCATGCAGGAAGTAGTTGATTTTACCTAGTTTTTTTCCTGGCTGTCAGCAACTTTTCTCTTCTATAAACTTAACTTAGTTCAGTTACCCTAAACTTTCAGTTTAGTTCCATTTGTCACTACTACATTTTAGGCACTTAGTCTTTGCATCATGATCTTATCATTGCCATGATTTAAAAAAGAAATTCGTCATGAAGGATATGACAACCCCACTTAGAAGCCATATGCAGGGCTGGATAAGGTTATTTTAGTCTGTGGAAGTGGTCTAAACAATGTTTGAAGTGAACAGACAAGAAAATCACACTCATGTGCCAGAGACTCTCTTTAAAGTTGACTTACCTAAAACAAACATTGTAAAGCATCAGCAAGAATGAAGGCAGTTATCTTTTTTGATCCCTAATTGGCTCAATGAACCAAGATATTTTGAATGAATACCTCTCCTTCCCCCAAATGGTTTCCTAGCAAAGTGCAGGCTCCAAGGACTAAACTGATTAAGTGGAAAATGAATGACTGTCTAAGGCTCATTGAAAAAGAAGGAGTGCTGCAAAGTCTCAGTTGTGGGAGATTATCTGAGATGATGTCCTGTCATGGAAATTCTGAGGGGATGCTCCAAATATCAGAGTTTTTTTGTTGTCGTTTTGTTTGACATGTCTATGGAAAAGGACAGGTCATAGGAATAAAGAGATTTCTTTAGAAAAATTGACTTGAAATGGTCACATACCAACCAATTTAGCTTAGATTTCTGGAAGATGGGGATCTAATAGAGGTAAAGAATATGTAAATAAAGTGATGTTTTGATGGAGATCGAAGAAATACTCTACCACTGTCTAGTGTATCTATTTACTGGCTCCTATGTCATTTCCGTCTCCTCACCTCTGGGCACAGTTAATGTCTCCTCTCAGCAATGGATTCTTCTCTCTTTCTGCTAGTCTGTTACCCACTCTTTAATGTCAGTCCAAATATCACCTTCTCTATAACCTCCTCCTACCTTGTCCCCAGATAGGATTGCCTTCCTTCTCTAAACACTTACGACTCCTATTATCCCTTGTATTCATCTGGCACTTGGATCATATGGCATCATGTCATTTAATTGATAATCTATGTATATAGTAATTTGCACAAATCCTAAGTATATGTGACCATCACCCACATCAAGATATGGAACATTTATATTCCCTATAAAAGCATCAACTCTATTTTCATGTTATTTGTTCTTCAGTATGAATTGTAAAAGCCCTAGGGGCAGAGATCAGGCGTCAGTTAGACACTACATAGCAGAAGACAGATAGCATCTCAAAGAACTTTGACTGAAATAGCTTAATGAAAGGCCTAGCTGCAAAAGTTGGGTTGGGTTAAAGGAATCAGTAAGGGGTCATGAGGCACCCAGAGACTAGCGACAGTTGGAAATGATTGCCAGCCCTGGACCTGAAGGAGAAGGGGACTTGTTGTGAGGGCCTCGTAAGAGCTCGAACCTCGCAGGGGAGAAATGGGCTTCAGACAGGAACTGTAGCTTAAAGGATGACAGTCACTGAGCCCAGGCCAGGCAGGGAGGGACTTGGAAACACAGACCCCGACTTCTACTTGTTCAGCCCTTCAACCTCCTGGAGACTTCCCCTGGCCAAACCCAACCATAAGCCAGAGGGCAAGGGAACCCAGGAATGCTGTTTGCAGAGGGTAGCCTGTCCAGGAACAAAGCGGGACAGAGAAAGGTGAGAATAGGTTCTGGGGTATGAGGAACGAACAGACAATAACCAGCAAAGATCACCTTATACTTCTATGTCCACTTGGCATACTGTTTTACCCCAAGGGAATGATCAATTTGTTGCTTGCTGCTTGAAATATTTATCAATTTATGGACAGGTAATTCAGGATTGCCCCAGTGATTTGATTAAGAATTATGAGTCAGCAACAGTGCTGTGGTCTGAATTTTTGTGTCCTGCCAAAATTCATATGTTCGAACTTAATGCCCAGTGCAGTGGCGTTGTAAGGTGTAGCATCTGGGAGGTGACTGGGTCATGAGGATGGATCCCTCACTAATGGGACTAGTGCTCTTATAAAAGAGGCCTGAGGGAGCTTGTTTGCCCCTTCCGCCATGTAAGGACACAGCCAGCAGGTGCCATCTATGTGGAACAGCCGGTCACCAGACATCGAATCTTCTGGCACCTTAATCTTCCCAGCTTCTAGATCTGTAAGAAATAAATTTCTGTTGTTTATAAATTACGCAGTCTAAGGTATTTTGTTGTAGCAGCCCAAATTGACTAACGCAAATAGCAATTGCCCAATTTCTTAAGGGAAATGGTAGCTGCTGATTGTGAATTCAAAGTTCTGTGTGGAATCACCTGGCTTGCAAAAGGAAAAAGGCAAAAGGATGGCTTTTTCCAAAGCTATTTACTGATCTAGGGTTTCAGAGATACTTGACAACTCAGACTTTCAATATAACGATTGTGCCACCAGCGTTAAGATCATTTAGGTTCTTCTCAAGTCATTAAACACATGTTAATGCAATTGTTGTATTAGATCTCTGTTTAGTGCAGTTAAAGGAAAAGATGAAAATATTTTCTATATAATATTTGGTGGGGAAATTTCATGACTTGGATCTCTTAGTGTTGTTTAGCTAGTAGTGCCTCAATGTTGTATTAATGGTAAACATTGTCCCTGGCTTACTTTTTACTGGGGTTTTCGTGGGAAGTATTTAACTTTTCTGGGCATTTAAAAATAAGGACCGTAACATAATTTAATGGAAAATATTTCTTGTAGAATTTGTGTTTCTCTTCCGAAGAAATATTTTATTGGCATTATATAAACGCAAATCTTCTCTTGAGCAAATCTTTAATCAGTATTTACTAAAGAACATTAAGTGATATCGTTTTGTCCAAAATATAAATTAAACTCTTGGCAAGCTTCAATGTGCTTCGGAAACAGAGAGAAGGGTCTGTTGGAGGCTTCTATTTAGTTTCAAAGCAAAGCAGAGCAAATCAGAATCCTGGAAAATTAGACCACCCAGGAGTCCTGCCAAGCCAAGGTGAAGCTTTTGCAAATCCTGAGCTCTTTCACATTTTATTTTCTATTCACTTGTTCCAAGGAAGTCTAACTTGTCAGCAGGTTTGAAGATAATGTCTCTTCCTGGAGTATCTTGTGCTGATTTTGTGATGTCTCTACTGAGGCCCGTGGTTGAGAAAGGAGCCAGACAACATCTCTGCACTTAACCCTGTGGAGGGAAAGCGACTACTGTTTCCCGTGAGCCCGTGGATCACACTGAAGTACTTTGCTCAACCTGCTGCTGCCCTCACACAGCATCATGAAATGTTTTCTATTTGCTGTTCTGAATTCCACTTTAACTTCGTTCACATCATCTTAGCCCTTTTAAAAAGATGACCTCATCACTTGGGTGAATTGGCTCCCTGCAGCCTCTAGAATTCTTCCTACCATCTCTTTGCCTGCCTTGACCTTAGTCCCTACTCTGACTTCTGTTTAGCTCTGTACCGAAGCTCTACTCCTTGGCTCTGGTGCTCTGGTCACCCACTTGGTGCCTACTTCTCTGGTTCTGCTTTTGGCCTTTGCCTTTGACACAGCTCTCGCATTTGCCATTTTGTTCTATACACTTAGGAAAATTCCTGGTCCCTCACAAGGAAAAGAACATGGAACTAGCCTTTTCTCTCTTTTTTTAAAAAATCAGTGTGCAAATGGTGTCATTAACATAATTTAGGAGAAAATTTTGAGTTTTGCCACAAGGATT
The DNA here is from genome assembly GCF_000956105.1 of Propithecus coquereli. Lineage (NCBI taxonomy): Eukaryota > Metazoa > Chordata > Mammalia > Primates > Indriidae > Propithecus > Propithecus coquereli. The sequence goes on from NW_012139413.1 coordinate 11,969,458, forward strand.
GAGACTTCTGCTGTGGTAGCTGATATGCTGAAGCAGAATTTCTAGAGTTTTAGCTTTGAATGGGATTTACTGAGATACGGACAGAATAGATGGGGGCGGGGAGAGAGACAGAGACAGAGTACCTTTTGGTGAGGCATCAAACGGAGAATACTATATTCTTTCTAGCTGAATGTGTTTCTGGGCTCTGAAGGCAAACACAATGAAATAACAATCTAAGAAGACCCCAAGAAGGCAAACATCCTTGAAAAATATCATCACGCATTTAAACAGCTGCTTTAGGTGACCTGTGCTGCCATGGCTGCCCGGCGTTGCTGCAAATAAGCTCTGGAGTGGACTCCAGAGTTGATGCATGGTAGCTGATAATTCCCAACCAAGCTCACAGGACTTAGAGAAAAAGTCAGGGTAAGCTCTCTCTTTGAAATGTAAACTAAAAATATGCAAGTTATATTACAGCTGGCTGCAGAAGAAATAATTTGTATAATCACTAACAACAACAAAAAATTCTCAAATCTTTAAAAGTTACAAGGATCCTAACGAGAATACATCCTGAAGAACTGATTGGAGTGGTACCAAAATCTGTAACACCCTCAGTTGTGTTTAACTTGATTGGCTTAAGTAATGTTATGTGGGTGACATACTCTCATTTTCTGAGCCCTCTCTCCTGTGCCTATGGGTAGGGAAATTTCATGACTTGGATCTCTTAGTGTTGTTTAGCTGGTACTGCGTCAATGTTGTGTTAATAGCAAGCATGGTCCCTGGCTTACTGTATTTAAACAGCTGCTTTAGATGATCTGTCCCATGACTGACAAACAGAGACTAGGGGAGACGGGACCCTAAGGTTGGAGCGGAGACAGAAATATCCTTAAAAGAGAAGGGAAATTGATTGGGCTGCTATGACGTGATAACATCCACCTCCTTTGTTCTATTTCTGAAATCATCAGGAAGACTTCTGATCTGTAATTTGATTTCCTGTAGCTCTATCTACCGAAAGGGAATGTGCAGACAGTTGGCCTAGCTCCTGGACCAAGCCATGTCTCCAATTCTAAATGAAGAAATTGGCATTCTGGCTTAGTAAATCAAACTCTGGGATTGCTTTGCATGAATCTGGCTCAGAGACACATCATTTCGGGACAAACTCAAAAATTGGGCGGAGGGGTCTAGGAAAGGACTTTTTGGGTGGGACATGGACATATGTGTATTTATACAGGAAGACAACTCATGTCCTTTGTTTGAATTCTCAAAGAGAATTGACACTAAAAATTGATGATCCACTGACATTTCATATGTATCGAAGCTGAGACCACACCTGGGTCCAGGGTGACACTTTCCAGGTAGTGACACAGGAAAGTCTCTGCCTGAAGCCATCAGTGACCCTCTCTTTGCATCTTTTAACTAAGATAGATTGTACCCTTCTGAAAGTCCAAAGGGCTTGATTCGGTCTTTTGAAGGAAGTATTAATAAATTATTCCATTGCCCTGCAGAAATATTCTATAAAACTGTTGCCACAACTCAGTGATTTCCACCAGTGTGTTATGAGCAGTTACAGGAAGGCCCTTCCTTGCATGTGTTAAATACAAACTATTTAAAACATTTTTTAAAAAGAAACTTTAGGACTTGAAAGAAGAGACAGGAAAAGACTGGAGAGAATGTGAAAAGCAAAACCATGTAATCCTGGTGAGGAAAAGCATTCCATTTCATTTCACATCTACTTTGTGTGGCACTGTTTGCTCTATAGCTTTAAAATATT
>NW_012139413.1:11972869-11978507 GCF_000956105.1 Propithecus coquereli
ACAGAACCTATAAAGGGTGGCTGTAATTGCATATAATTTTTTACTGCAGAACCAAGTGAGAAGGAACTTCAGGTATGCAGCAGATAGGGTATATCGGCACATAACAGCAGTAATCAGTAATGCCAGCAATCATCCTTGAAGACAGAGGACAACAGGACAGTGCAGATATCACATCATGAGTATTAAAAGTAATCTTTGTAAGCTTTGGGGACCAAAAAGTACATGATGAGCCATGTATCACTGTGACAGACATAACAGACCTCTTTCTTATGTGCTAAAACAGAGGTGCAAATTGGGGGCCTTGGCAACAAATCCAACATTCAAACCTGTTTTGTTTGGCTTTAATAGTATCTTCTAATAATTTAGGAGTTACAATATAGATCCAGCTTTTCAGCTTCTCTTGAAAAATTGGAGATCTGGCACACTGAGTGTGCATCTGCGAATGAAAATAGTTGGCTAGATCCCAGCAGTAGGTGCCCCATTAGAGGAGGAGTCACTTAGATGAGGCAAGTGATTGCTCTATTGACAAGCTCATTTTCCTGCACATGGGACCTGCATGGCCTAGGTAGGCATTTGAGTTTACAGCCCTTGTAGTAAATGTACAGTATTTTAATTAGCAAGTAACTACTGAGCATCCTCTACCCATGTGCAGATTCTATTATGGTACTTTCCAGTCAAAAGCTTTTCATAGCTCTCTGGTTGCCAACACTGTAAGTAAGGTCCAAACTCTTCAGCTTGGAATGAAATCTCCCAACCTTTTGCTGTCATTTACTAATGCTGGGTTCCCTTCTCACACTCCCACGGAAACTCACACCCCCTGTCTTCTAACTTCACACGTCTTGTTAGTCTTCACTTGTTCCCTGGATCTCCCCCCAACCTTCTGAGCTGATGCTATTGATTGTCCTTGTTCCACCCTTCTTCCACATATTTGGCTGTGCAAGTCTTACCCACCTGCAAGGCCCAGGTCAAGCCTAATTCATCAAAAACAAGGCTTCTCAACCTTTCTCAGAAGAAGGGCCAATTTCCTTCTCTCTTCTATCTCTTCCTTTCTTTTTCTTTTTAAAATTTCCAATCTGTTCACAGACATACAGAGCACAAGTTGTAATTTTTTTATTTTTAGATTCAGCAGCTATAATTTTTACTTTATCAGTTGCTATAAGAGTTTCCAAATGCTTACTCTCAATTTTTGAACTTATTTCATATGGAGTAGTAATGAGCACTGGTCCTTGGGTGACACTTTGAGTAGCTTTTCTCAGATGTGTTCAGGTGAATTAATCTCCCTGTTACCTGCAGTCACACAGAAACATTTCTATCCATTTACCATGGCAGACTGTGTCAGAGCTGTTCAGGTCTCTCTGCCTATTCCACTTCAAATCCTGGGAGGACAAAGCTCTGTTGAGCCTATCTCCTTCATCTTGGCCCCCTCGGGCCTATTTGCAAGTGGAGGGTCTCAGTCAATGTTGAATTTTCAGCACTGTCGCCAGGAGTTGTTGGAAGTGGGAGGGTTCAGAATTGTTTAGCCTCAGTTTCAGTCTTCAAGGGGTTTACAATAATACTGAAGAGAGTACTAATGTTAAAAGATCAATTTGGCAGATTAAAATTTTAAAGAGTTTATTTTAGCAGACAGCAATTCATGAACTGGGCAGCTCCAACCAGAAGTGATTCAGGGCTCCAGCACAGGTGGTTAAAGGGAAAGTTTTATAGGGTGAATGAGGAAGCAAAGCAAAGAAATTATTTACTTGACTAAAGTTTGAGCAGTTGCCTTATTTGGGACATTCAAGGCAATATAACTGTTGCCCAGTTGGCTACCTGTGATTAGTTTAGCTTACATTTCATTTTCCTTTAAATTAGCAGCTTACAAAAAATGAGTCTGAGTTAGTTTTCAGTTTGCTTACGTAGGAACCCAGGGTGTTAGAGCCACTTCAATCAAATGGCGTTTCATTTAACACTAGCCTGCATAAAGGCTAGTAAATAGTACACAATAAATAAGTGCTAAAGTTTTTGATACATCTATGAAAATGTAAATAGAAAATGGGATGCTCAGTGAAAGCTAGGCCAGTCTTAGATTTCAGTCTGGAACTTGAGAGAAGAGACCTTCCCATGGAAGATGGCAGCTGTAAGTGGTTGTTTATCATCATCAACAAGGTGCTCTGTGCTTCAGTTTGTTCCTATTTTACTTGAAGGGTTCAATTAAGGGATCTCCCTCATTTCCATGGCTGTATGATTCTAAAGTGGAAGTGTCAACACTGGAAGGGTCTACTATGTATACAGTTTGTAGAAAATACTTAGAATGCACATAGTTTTTCATCTTTTCTCCTAATCTGCCATTGGGTGAAAATCTAACTTTGACCTGTTTTTTTTTTTTAATAACAAAATCTATAACACAAATGACAATCCAGACCCAATTTATTTTATTCACTCATGTTAACTATTGTTCACTCCAATCAACTATATTGAAAATGTTAAAGGAATTAAACAAATTCCTGGGAGTTTGTCATAACGGGATTTGACTGGTTCTTTCTTTGGTCTTTTCTGTGATATTTCTCCTTCATTTTATTCCCAAAGACAAAGGGGTTTTTGTAATTAATATAGGCCTGAAGCTCACTGGTAAGATGTGCACAGAATCAACGAACCAAGAGAGCCTTTTTATTTTGTCCCTCACTTGACCTCCTTCCAGATATGGTAAGTCGGTTTCCCTGAAATGACTGAGCAGGGAGAGGTAACTGCAGCTGTGTTTGGATACCTTCTTTCTCTCCCTTGGCTCTAGCCCAGGAAAACGAGCCCACTCTTTCGCAGTCACACAAACCACCTCATTATCATATTTTTGAGGATGTTGGCCAGGAGAAAGGGCAGACCAGTCAGTAGGCTGGAAAGTTAGAGATGTGTATGTTTATTTTTCCCTCCCCTCTTCAGTGAGCTATTGGAATTGGTGTAGAAAGGGAATAGTAATCACAGCTGCCCTATTTTTGTAGATTGAGAACCTGGGAGGGGTGAAGTTCAGAGGAAGAAATGTTTGCATAGACATTTGATAATCATAATAAAGAGATCTAGAAGCTCATTGATTAAACAGTCACTGCAGATTTCAGTTACAATTTAGATGCTTAGGTACTTTTGAATGGGGAGCCAAAATAGGCAAATATATTAAGTGCTTGTTATTTATGATTGGCACTAGAGCTGCATTACATAGCATGAAAAAAAAATCAAATTAATTCCCTCCCTGTAAATGTGCTTTGTAAAATTATAAAGTGCTATGTAAATAAGTTAGTATTGTTTTCAATGCATAAAGCTGTGTCTTAGACTCAATGAATGTTTATTTTTAACTTATGAAATGTGATTGTAACTCATTTTATGAAAGAAGCTAACACACCCTGGGATGTATAAATTCTAGTATATCTATTAAACAAGGTATATGTATTATTCAATGATCCTATATTGATGACCTATTATTTGATAATTTCTTTTTTTTTTTTTTTTTGAGACAGAGTCTCACTGTGTTGCCCGAGCTAGAGTGCCGTGGCGTCATCCTAGCTCACAATAACCTCAAACTCCTGGGCTCAAGCAATCCTTCTGCCTCAGCCTCCCGAGTAGCTGGGACTACAGGCATGTGCCACCATGCCTGGCTAATTTTTTCTATGTATTTTTAGTTCTCCAATTAATTTCTTTCTATTTTTAGTAGAGGCGGGGTCTTGCTCTTGCTCAGGCTGGTCTCGAACTCCTGAGGTCAAACAATCTGCCCGCCTCGGCCTCCCAGAGAGCTAGGATTACAGGTGTGAGCCACCGCGCCCGGCCCTATTTGATAATTTCTTGGGTCAATAATGAGAATTAACACTTTTATGATACTATGGTTTACCTGCTGTTCATATTAATTAATTATTTTACCTTTGTAGATGCTATTAGTTATGATCCCCTACAGATGAAGAAACTAAGGCACAGGTTAGTGGTGTCTTAGACTTGGTTGTAGCAATGGAGTTATGGGTTTTAAAAAATAGCCAGGAGTATAGAGGAAAATCTAGGAGAGCTTTACTGAAGAGGCAATATTTGAGTTGAGTTGTGAAAACTGAGTAGGAGTTTGCTAGACAAATGCTGTGGTTTGAATGTGTTCCCCCAAATTCATGTGTTGGAAATTTAATCCCAAATGCAACAGCATTGGGAGGTGGGGCCCAATAAGAAATGATTAGGTCATGAGGGCTCTGTTCTCTTGAATGGCTTAATGTAGTTATCACAGGAGTGGGTTAATTATCATAGGAGTGGGTTTGTTTTAAAGGCAAATTTGGCTGCATTTCTCTCTAGCTTTTCCAGCTCTGTCTTGCACTTCTGCCTTCTTCCCTGGGATGACACATCAGGAAGGTCTCCAACAGGTGCTGGCCCCTGGACCTTGGACTTCCCAGTCTCCAGAGCTGTAAGAAACAAATTTCTTTCAGTTATAAATTAACCAGTCTATGGTATTCTGGTATAGCAACACAAAATGGACGAAGATAACAAAGTCGGTAGGAAAGCACATTGAAATGATGCCACTGTCACTAAAAACATTTCTGGATACCTTTCCAATATATATGTTTTAAAAATACTTTCAAAATATGTGACACATTTTTCAATATCCTCAATTGTGGCAAATCTTTGGATTTGAAAGTATATCTGAATGTTGGATGGAGTGAAATATCATTCAGATCCAAGTTTGGTAAATGAAACCAGTCATTTTGTCAATATCGGCAATGGCTTAAAAAATAATAATGTTTTCTGTGTGATTTATATATAAATAGGCTATAAGGCTAATTCCTAAAAAGGCTTAAAGAACATTTTGAGCCTACGTTACAATTAGAAGCTTAAATAATAGGAATATGAATCAATCTACATATGCAAATGGAACCAGCTTCCTTTTTTAAATAGAATGTGTCAGACTTACTTGTCCACTGTGATTCCAAGAATCCGTGTGTACAGCTCTATTTTTATGATCTGCATTAGACGTGGATGTGTATTCCCCTCCAGGCTATGAGGTCCCTGCAGGCAGCCGTTCCGTGTCCTCAGAAACTGGCTCAGTGCCTTTAGAGCACTAACTTCTCAGTACATGCTTATTTAAATGAGTTGAATTAAATAGGTGAATTTTGATCTTTCTGTAGATTGACACAGTGGAATGGTAGCAAAGAGATGATTCCTTATTATAAGCACCCTTCACAGGCAAAGTAGGAATGTGCTTATTCAGGAGGATAAATAATTCAGACTCCTGTTCCCACACTGGTCTTGATCAGTGGATGACTCCACTATACCACTAGTGTTCATAGGTTTCACCTGTTTCTGGTAAAGTTACTTTAAGGAGACAGTACTCTGAGACAATTCAGATGGAAAAAATAAATACAGCATGTAAAGTAAACTGTGGTTGTACAGAATTGCAAGATTTTATCCAACTTGATTTTAATGTGTGGGCAAGAAATATGTGTTCTCGTGTAATCAGCTTAGGTTTAAGGGTATAAATGGACTTGAATATGACACAGGCTGGAAATGAGCAGATAGAGCATGTTCGACAAGAAAGCACTAAAATGCTCTATCTGCTCATTTCCAGCCTGTGTCCTATTTAAGTCCATTTATACTAATGGCCAAGAAACATATGAAAAAATGCTCAACAGCTCTAATCATCAGGGAA
>NW_012139413.1:11978557-11980167 GCF_000956105.1 Propithecus coquereli
GGTGGTTTGTTTTTCACACACAGACCCAATGGTTTTCAGGCTAAAAGACCAAGACATTTCACTGAAAAAATATAAAAATGACCAGATTAAAAAAAAGAATCTCAGCCATCCATCCACAATGTTTATCCTTCTTTGGAATCAATGCAAATTTCTGAAATCCATGTAACTGTTCAGAATTTGCAAAATAAATAAATGAAAAAAATGTCCACCTATACTAAATATTTTTGAGGATTTTTGATAATCTTTTATTGTGGAAATTTATCATGTAGGTGTCCACAGACTTTTAACCCTACTATGTCTAATTCAAGTTTCTTGGAACCGTAGAAAAGGCTCCCAGGAATAGTGAAAGCTGTGGAATTAGATCATTTGGATCCTTTTTTTTAACTTCTCCCTGAGGGGCTATGGGTCATTTCCTTCATATTGTTTCTTCAGGTTTAGATTGCTGCTTCCCCTCTGAGGCAATGTGGGAAAGTGAACTATAGAATAATGAGTCTTTTCAAGTCAAATGCAAACAATTCCACCTTAAAATAGCAGAGCTCACCTTAAGCCAGCTTTTGGCAGCCTGCCAGAGAAGGGCATGAAAGCTGCACTTTAATCAAAAAGATGTGTATTCGTTATGCATGCTGTGGAAAGAACAGCTGGGAAGAGAATTTTTATTGATTCTTTTTATTTCCCTCTCCTCTTCACCCCTTCCCCCCACCCTTTTTAACAAACACATTTAAAATTTACTGGCAGACTTTCTTTTCTTTTTCTTTTCTGAAACTTTTTGGAATAAAAACTTTTCCCTTTCTAAGTGTCCTATAATTTGGAAGCATCCTAATGGGGCTACCAGCTGCATCTTGATATTGGTTTTACTTCAGCTGAAATCAAGCCCAGGCAACATTAGTTGCACAAGAATCCCTAGAGAAAAGGGAATAGTGAAATGCTCTGAGCAGAATGAGGCACTATTTTACTGGAGGTTGGATAGAGACAGCCCAGTTTGGGTCCAGGGATTACAAGAGCTCTGGTCTTAGGGGATGAAGGCACAATCACACACCTCTCTATGCCTTACCAATGGCAGTACAGACAGAACCTATAAAGGGTGGCTGTAATTGCATATAATTTTTTACTGCAGAACCAAGTGAGAAGGAACTTCAGGTATGCAGCAGATAGGGTATATCAGCACATAAAGGCAGTAATCAGTAATGCCAGCAATCATCCTTGAAGACAGAGGACAACAGGACAATGCAGATATCACATCATGAGTATTAAAAGTAATCTTTGTAAGCTTTGGGGACCAAAAAGTACATGATGAGCCATGTATCACTGTGACAGACATAACAGACCTCTTTCTTATGTGCTAAAACAGAGGTGCAAATTGGGGGCCTTGACAACAAATCCAACATTCAAACCTGTTTTGTTTGGCTTTAATAGTATCTTCTAATAATTTAGGAGTTACAATATAGATCCAGCTTTTCAGCTTCTCTTGAAAAATTGGAGATCTGGCACACTGAGTGTGCATCTGCGAATGAAAATAGTTGGCTAGATCCCAGCAGTAGGTGCCCCATTAGAGGAGGAGTCACTTAGATGAGGCAAGTGATTGCTCTATTGACAAGCTCATTTTCCTGCAC
>NW_012139413.1:11992198-12000605 GCF_000956105.1 Propithecus coquereli
ATGATACTCTAAGACCTTCTCCACTTTGTCCAAATCCCACTGACCCTTCAGGATGCAGCTCTCATTCTGCCTCCTTCTGGAAATCTGTCCTGACCTCTTGATTCTATTTAGCATTTTCCTTCTCTGAATACCAGTGTACCTCATCTTACCTTTCTGAAGGTGTGTAACACATCTCATCTGTTTAACACTTATTTGTGTATGTCCCCTCCCCCTCCCCACCACTATATACTATGCTCACGACAGCAGGGTCTGTGTGTCTTCGTCTTTGTTTCTTCATGTGGTATCGGGCACAGCACCACCTTCAGAGTGAGTTTTCAATACATGATTCTTGAAAAACAAATGAACGATATAGCCATGACAAAGCAAAGGGCCAATAAACTACTCCTTCCTTAGACATGAAAGAAAGATTTTGCTTCGTGAACACACAGCCATGCAGGTCTAGAGAGAAATGAAATGTAGGTTTATTTTTGTTGTGTTTATTTTTTCTTAGTCAAGGTGTCTAATCTAGTACGCTGTTTCCTTATGCACAGATGGAAACTTATCATGCATAGGAGTCTCTGAAGGAAATAATTTTTGTTTAAGCTTTGCCTTAGAAACTTCAAGGGAATTCAGAACAGGATTTCTTTAATGATCTGGCCGTATTATATTACCGATTGCCAAACTGAAAAATGTTTGGCAGAACTTTTGGCTTCTGAGGTTTTGGATACCTTCCAGGTAATCTGCCTCAGAATTTTGAAATACAAATAAATGAGTTCCAGTTCAAACTTTTTTGAAGCTGAGCTGCCAGGCTTTTATTTACCTTCCATCTGAACATTTTGGTGTGGAAATACCAACCAAGCAGAAAGAAGATAATCAGTCGACATTTTCTGAGACTATTAATGGCCATGGTTTAGAGAACAAAATGAGAGTAAATGGTTTAAAACTTCATGTTTCTTAATAGTAACTGACTTCTGGCTGTTGGCATTTATTTTCCAGGATATTTTCCCCCAATTTTTATTTAGGAAAGGAGAACGAGGGTTTTCTTTGCTGCTTTGATTCTGCCAGAAGGAAGATTCTCAATGTTCCTTTGTTAAATGTTACACACTTAGCTTTGTTTTATTTTCTTGTCTGGTGGCCAAGTATTTTCCAAGTCACTCAACATTCTACTGAGGCATGGTAGTCCACTGAATATGATTATAAAGCAAAGTTTAACATGCGTTAAAAAGAGGCATGACTGGGAGGGTCAGCTACCATGAACACCACGTCTAACGAAGACCCAGGTTAATTGGATGAGTGATATCACATCAGTTATCTCTGCAAATCTCAGATCCAGTTCCTGGAAGGTTGTGAGGAAAACAAAATTTTTTTATTAAAGAAAAGACAAAGAAAGAAAGCATCTGCTCTTCCCTTCTAAACACATACACTTCACTCTCAGTGTCTTCATCTGCAAAATGGAGATAATAACAGTGTTTGCTTCCTGGGACTGTTGTGGGGATAAAATGAGTTAACACAAGTAACAAGCTTAGAACAATGACTGGCATGTAGTAAGCTTTCAACAAATGTTAGCTATAATTGCTTCATGTAGGAGGAGTCAGACAGAATTAGGTTTAAGTCCTTGCTCTGTCTTTTATTAGCTATGCTGCCTTGGGCTGTTTGCTTAACCTTACTAAAACTCAGTTTTCAATGGAAGTAATAATACTGCTGGGGTTGTGGTGGGCTTAATGACATAATGTATATAAAGTCACTAGCACATAGTAACCACTTAATAGATAGTGTTTTCACTATTTGTGCTGTCAGATCGTAGCTATACCTTTTATGAAGCCTTCAGTGCCTTTTCCCAATGCATAGCTAACATTGGCATGTCCTGGCACTGTAGCTATACAGTGATATATACAGCTGATAGATTTGCAAAGGGGTGTGTGGGGGAATCTTTTTGGTCTCCACCTCAAGACAAGCATCATGCCTGTTTGGGTGGTTGCCCACTCTGTGTATTTGGTGGGAGCCTTGCTTCAGGTAAGAATCTCTGCTTGGACAGGGTTGAATGGAGCACACAGGGCCGGTGCGATCTGGGCTTTCTCATGGGTACAGAATGTGGGAAAGGCCCAGAAGAAAAGAAAGGAGGTGGTGAACTGAGGAATCTGGCTCATGTTGGTTTCCACCTTAACCTCTCTTAGGGGTTTGAAATAGTTCATGAAAATGGAAACACTTTTCATTGTAGACATCATTTGCTATAGGCATTTGCAGCGAACAAATAGACTAATTTCTCTAGATTTGCTGTGAGGCCCTAACCAGCATCACTGTTTCTCAATGTGGAACTTAAAAAGCTCAGAGCATTCAGGAACAAACAAGCCTTGCTAGGTAATGCAACCACAGAATATAGTATTTCTAATACTTGACTCTTATGATTGTGTAGATTTGCAATGATATCGATGGGGCAATGAGAAAATCTATCATTTTCTTTTGCACTCTGAGCCTCCATATTTTTCCTTTTCTCTCTGAGCAGCTATCTTTTCTTTCTATAATACTTTAGATAGCAAGGGACATCTGGGTTACCCTTTTTCCCCTTTACTAAGTTCTACTGATAGGAAAATGTGTGCTCATAGGAATTTATGTAAAATCAAAGGCCTGGAAACAGATCAAAGCATGTGCATAAGCAATGGAAAGTAAACAGTTAAGAACAAACAAATGTGAAAAAAAATAATCTAACAGCCTTTTATGACTCTTGAGACAGGATTGTGTGCCCAAATTCACCGATATTTTTGTTTCCATCTCTCCGAGCACAGGGCAACATTACATCTTTCACATAAGGCTATGCTATGTGGTCGAGTTCTGGCCCATTGGATGTGAGCTGGAGTAGCATGTACCACTTGCAATAATGACCCATTACAGGCTTCCCCTGTATGGTCCTCACTCTCTCTTCTCTGCCTTTCTTTCTTAGCAGCTGGCTTTAAAGAGAGAACTTTAAGGACCAATATGAGAATGGGGCCACGAGGTTGAAGGTGCCTGGGTCCATGAATGACTGTGGAACAGAGTCCCCCCCTCATCCCACACTGGGCAGTGATGTGAGCAAGAAATAATAAAATTTTAGTATGTTAAGCTGCTGCAATGGGGGGATGGGTTGTTATAGAAATGAGGTTACCTTGAATAATATAGTCCTTTTGACTTTCTTTTCAGCTGCTAAAGATAGCGGAGACATTACTTACTTTCTAAATTACAGGTTCATTGATATTCTTTATGATCGGGGACTTTTTAAGTAAAGAAACAAAGAAGCTACATAAAAACACACATTTTCTTGTTTTACCAGGCATCAGTCACTTCTCATGGAAGTCAGTCCCTTCCAGTCTTCAAGTTTGTTGCCTGGTTTAACCTGCGTACTAGCTCTGTGAGGATCTTGAGAGATGAGGAAACTGAGACTCAGGTTTGATAACTTAAACAAGCTTCTGCAGCTGGTGTTTGCTTCAGATCCAGGATTTAAATTCATTTTTTTTTAAACTTCAAAGACTTGCTCTTTTCACCACAATGTGCTCCTTTCTAAGAAAAGAATAGTCAAAAAAGGGAATGTATATATAGAGAATATATAAGGAATTTCTGAAGAGCTATGACAACCTTGACAAAAGCTGGGTATCAGTTATTAGTTCAGAAACTTTATAAGATGGCAGACCATAAAACAAAAAGGTAAAAAGGAAAGACAATAATCATGAATCCAGACTACAAGATTGGATTCCCAGGATCCTAGATTCAAAACCTAGTTCAAAGATTTTTGGTGTCCCTCAAATCAGTTATTTAGGTTCAATTTAAATTGTTTGATTAAAAAGTTATTATTTGTCAGAATCCCTGAGGTTATTATACACAAATAAATTCCTTTTTATTTCAAGTTTTGGATCTAAACCCTAAGGGGATATGTATTAATCAGGATTTTCCAGAGAAACAGAATAAATAGGGTGTGTGTGTGTGTGTGTGTGTGTGTGTGTGTGTGTGTGGAGAGAGAGAGAGAGATTTATTTTGAGGAATTGGCTCACATGATTGTGGGTGCTGGCAAGTCTGAAATTTGCAGGGAAAGCCAGCAGGCTGGAGACACAGGGAAGAGTTGACGTTGCAACTCGAGTCCGACTGCAGTCTGGAGTCAGAATTTCCTCTTCCTCAGGAGACCTCAGTCTTTTTTTTTCCTCTTAAGGCCTTCAACTGATTGGATGAGACTCACCCATGTTATGGAGGGCAATCTGCTTTTCTCAAAGTCTACTGACGTAAATGTTAATGTCATCTAAAAAACACCTTTTCAGCAACATCCTGACTGGCTTTTGACCAAATATCTGGGTAGCATAGCCTAGCCAAGTTGACATACAAAAGTAACCATCACAGGGTATTAATTACAAATATGTCCACATTTAGGTAGACCTTCATGAACACCTTCTGGTTACTGGTTTGGTGGCACTCTTCCTGAAAGGGACCATGTTACTCCTATCTATGTGGTACAGAGAAAAAGAAGGGCTGCATCATTGACACCCGTAAACATGCGCTTAATCAAGCACTGAAGCAGAAGCCCAAACAGGAAAGTCAAAGAAATTTCAAACATCATCCAACAGGTGAGCAACAGATGTCTTGGACGGCAGAGCATTGGCTGTTCCACCCGCACTGCATATTGCCTCATCCAGGCCTGTTCTGCTCACCCCTGCCCAAGAAAACCTCTCAACACCTATTGAACTCAAAGCTACTATTGCTTATGTAACACTTAATTTTTCCCTGTGGGTGTTGGCCACTTATATCCTTGTAGTTCAGCTGCAATGTATTTCTCTCTCTTTTTTTAATAACAAAATATGTCCCATCATATCGCATCAGATTCTGGTATTATTTCATCTGTGGGCATTTTCTTCTATTTTTCACTCCTCTAGCTGTAATCTCTCTTGTGGCACTTTAATCCATATACAACCAACAGATAATTCCTCTTATGGAAAATTGTCAGGTCGCACAGTTTTCCTGTGCAAAAGCACTACTCCTAGGAATATAAAAAACACACTACAAGCATATTTTAGAAAAGCTATAGTAAAAAGTTTAATTAACAAAAAATGCTATTTAATGGATACATTTATCCTAAATTAGCCGCATCACATAGTGATTGCTGGCCATATCTGAAAAAACAAAAACAAAATGACAAAACTCTACTCTCACATCACCTTGAGGACAGGTCATTTTGTGATCCAGGAGTCACAGTTCCATCGCTGTCTCTGGACTTGCCCAAATGAGTTGACCTAAGACCTCTTTGGTACCTCTGTACCAGAATGCCTACTTCATTCGTTATCCATATCAAATGCTGGAAGGCTGCCTGCCTTCCACCCTGCAGAACTCTTGTTCTTTCTTTTTTTAGATGCCTAGAGACAGCTGCATGAGACTTGCACTAGGATTGCCACAATTCCCTCTGCTGATAATCTTTGCAGCATAATATCATTGTTGGATGCTTATCTGGGTTTTTCCACAAGGGAAGTAATATGTCTTTGCCAATTCTAGAGGGTAGAGAAGGTAACTTAATTTAGTTTCTGGTGGTCAAACCATCCTTTTTTCCTCTCTATTTTATTCTCTGGGTGGTGAATTACTTCCTGTTTTTCCATCTGTGAAATGATGAACTTTTATTCCTTTTTCATTCTAAAACCCAATGAATATTATCTCTGCAAGTGGGTTGTAAAGTTTTTGAAGTTGGAAACTATGTCCCATATTTGTTGAGCATCTCACATACTCAACATTAGATACTATATAAATATTTGGTAGGTATTGGGGGACCAATTTCTGTTTGCCCTGAGTAATTTTCTGTCAGATTAATAATTGGGCAGTGACTATGTAAAGTGTATTAAAGATATCTTCTTACAGAATGTTAAAGACACTCAGATTTGATTGAGGGACAGAATTTATGTAAAGGAGAATATCATTGAGAAAAAAACCTTTTGATCATTTTTTTGAAAAGGGAGAAGTACTGAAGAGTCACTCAAAGCAAGTGAATTCCACGTACTTGAGTTACAATTAGATACTCTTTAAACAAGCCTTTGAATAAAGAGTACATTTCTGGAAACACATGCTTAGGCAGATTGTAACTAAAGTGGTTGATTATGGACATAACTGGTTATTGGCTTCAACAGCTTTTGGATCAAAAGAACAATGCAAAAATAGAAAAAAAATAGAGGGGTGGGGGTTGTCTTTCTGATTTCGACTGCAAAGATCTCAAAAGATGAGCTACAGACAGAGGACAGATCATTACCCCTATTTTTTATAAAAAGCAACAAATACCTCAAGATTTTTCAGTGGCAGTCAAGGTGTCTCTGAAGAGCATCTGGGGCACAGGGAGAATTAACAAGGAAAGCAATCTCAGAAAAGGGGAAAAGCAAATGGGAGAGCCGAAGGAACAAGGAGGGAGAAGAAAAAAGATACACAGAAGAAACATCATTTATCTAGAATGTTTGGAAATGTTTAGTTTGGTTAACAGAAAGCTATCTACCCTTCCTTTCATTCATGCTCAAGAAATTCTTAAAGATATCATTTAACTTTAAAATTAAATGGGGTATAACTTAATTTATTTTATATGATGGTCAAAGTCTAATGATTTTAAATTCTAATTATTATTGTGAATCTTTTTATTTTTTCCAATTTCTTCTAATTATTATTGTGAAACAGAAACATCTAGTTCTGTTGAGTCTAGATAGACGGATTTTACTATAGCTATAGTGTACCATGAACAATTATTTCAGATACCGTTTGTTGTCCCAAGTTGTCATGCCCTACCCTGCCTCACTGGTTCAAATTTATTGCTTCAAAGAAAAGAGAAAACATTTCAGTGAAAGAGTGAAAGAAAAAGCAGGAAATTTCAATGGATCAGCAACAGTTGGAGTGCTAACCTGTCACCGGGATGGAAAAAAAAATGCTGTTGTTGATACATCTTTTCCTTGTTCTTGACACAAATTAGGTAACTCCCTGACTTACTGTCTCTTCACAAAATTGGTGGGGGTGTGATAAATGTCTATGCAGTATATAGAGATATTCATAACAAAGGCTTATGCTATGAAAAATGCCCTTTTCTCACAATAGAAAGAATAACCCATGTTCTACATAATCTGCACCTATACATTTTGTTGTTGTAAATCCTGGTTTGCTCACTAAACTGAAGTTCATTTTTTCACCATGAATCTCGAGCCTAAAACTCTGATGAATCAAAGGGATAAAATATTTGGCTCCTACATTTTAAGTATGATAGTTGTGCAGTTCACCTGAGTGGGTCAGTATTAAAGCCACCACTGTAATGAAAGGAATTGTCTTTTCCTCTCAAAAATAATTATAGAATTCTGACTCAGAGACTTTTTATTCCTGTGTTTTGTACTTCCCGAAAGAAATAATCCTAGACATATGGATAATAACTCTAGTTTTGATCATTTAAAATAAGCTTTGAACATTCAAAGATACTTGATTTCTGTTTTTGATAATTTTATTATGGTGATGTAAAATGTTAACATTACATAAAACTAAGCAAAGGGAATGAAAAGTTCAAACAAAAACCATTTATTGACTTTTTACTGTGTGTCAGGAATTGTGTGAGGTACTTGGTACACAGTGACGATTAAGCAGGCAGAATCCATAATTTCCACCTCTCCTCATTTAGTTACAAAGTTATCATTTAATAATACCAAAGTCCTTTTCACCACAATTGAAGCAGATTTGTGTCTTATTCTCTTTTGGAAAACCTTAATTTTACTACTTAGAGCACTTACAGCATGTTAAGTACTTATTCCTAGGTGTTTTCCATATCTGATTACTTCATTCTTACAATACAGCTACTGAGTAAGTGTTATTACCCACAATTTGCAGATCAGGAAACAGGTGAGAATAAGTTAAATGAGTTGCCTCATATTACAGAGTGGCTGAGCTGGGACCTTCGCTTGCAATCATCTAAATCCACAGGGTGTTTGTATCCCACCTCACAGCCCACCACCACTGCTGAGAATCACCTCCGTACTATGTCCTTCCAGACATAAATTTCCTTCCAGGAAAAGGCCTGGCAGATTCCCTTCCTCATAGCTCAATTTCAATAGCATTTATTATGTACCAGAAAACTGCTTTCCTACCTCTTGCCATAGTTTACTTAGCAGAACCACAAACTGGACATAAATTTCTTAATCTCGGTTTCATTAATGTAGAAGGAGTTATGAGAATGGGTGCAGATTTAACATTCTGAAGTAAACAGTCCTCTCTGATGGACCTCACATGTAGATAATAAACTATTTTTGTGCCAGTGATGAGAGTGCGCTTGAAGTATCTCTACTTTTTTTAAATGCCACTTCGACCATCCCTTGATTTCTTTGAATAAACCTTCTACCCAAGTCTCTTTCTCTACCTCCTTTTTAAGGCCCACAACTCTTACATTTGCTCTTTTGAGGTTATTTTTGGATCTAGA
>NW_012139413.1:12003025-12017930 GCF_000956105.1 Propithecus coquereli
CTTGTCTGGTTCCAGTTCTAAGTGGGAATGCTTTCAGTTTTTCCCCATTCAGTATGATGTTGGCTGTGGGTTTGTCATAATGGCTGTGGGTTTGTCATAAGACTTCTTTTTATTATTTCAATCTCTTTGTTAAATTTCTCTGATAGGCTTCTGAATTCCTTCTGTGTGTTGTCTTGAAGTTCACTGAGCTTCCTCAGGATAGCTATTGTGAATTCTTTGTCTGAAAGTTCACCTATCTTCATCACTCCAGGATTGGTCGCTAGTACCTTATTTAGTTTGTTTGGTGAGGTCATGTTTTCCTGCATGTTCTTGATGCTTGTGGATGTTCACCAATGTCTGGGCATTGAAAAATTAGGTATTTATTTTAATCTTTGTAGTCTGGGCTTGTTTGAACCCATCCTTCTTGAGTAGGCTTTCCAGGTATTCAAAAAGAATTGAGTGTTGTGATCTAAGTCTTTGGTCACTGCAGCAGTATCAGCAGCAGTGGTCCCCCAAGCCCAGTAACGCTGTGACTCTTGCAGACTCCTGGTACCACGTTGGTGGACTTTGGTGAGATACAGGAGAATTCCCTGGATTACCAGGCAAACTCTCTCATTCTCTTCCCTCACTCCCTATACTGGGCTGCTAGAGTTGGGGGAGAAATGACATGGGCACTACTTCATGACCACCCGTGCGAGGTCACATCTGAATCCGGCCCAGTCTCACCCAAAGCTCTTAGTGACTGTTGCCTGTTGTAGCCAGGCAATAGTCACTACGATGTTTATTCAAAGCCCAAGGGCTCTTTAGTCAGCAGGTGGTGAATTCTGCCAGGATTGGGTCCTTCCCTTCAGGGCAGCATGTTTCCTCTGGCCCAGGATGGGCCCAGAAATGCCTTCTAGGAGCTAAGGCCTGGACTCAGGGACTACAGGCGTCTGCTTGGCACTTTATTTTACTGTGGCCAAGTTGGTACCCAAATTACGAAACAAAGTCCTCTGAACTCTTCCCTTTCCTTTCCCCAAGTGGAAGAAGAATCTGAGCCGAGCTGCCTGTATTTGGGGGAGGGAGTAACACAGGCACTAGCTTGGCTGCAGCAACTGGTGTCTTACTGGGTCTCGTGGGTGGCGCCCCCTCCTCCACGAAGTCCACTGGCTCTGAGCCAGCGCAGGCACAGGAACTGCCCAAGGATTGCAGCCTTTGTGGTCTGACTGCCTTAGGAATTTAGTCCTAAGCCCCAGGCCGCTTTTTGTCAGCTGGTGATGGGGCCTCAAAGACTTCCCTTTGGCCAGGCTGGTCTAAATGCTCCCTCTGTGGGCACCAGCAGAATTCTGCCTGTGCTGTGTTCCCCTGTGCCAAGGTGGCCCTGGGTTTCAGTGCACAGTCCCTCTCCCTCCGATGGGCGCACAGATTGCCTCTCCACGCGGTGTGCTGCCGTGGAACTGCTGGAGCATGGGGGAGGGGCGGTGTAGGCCACGCAATACTATCTTTTCTGCCCTCTTCAGTGCCTCTTTCCTTGATATAATGTTAAAACCAGGTAGTATGATTGCTCACCTGATTTTTGGTTCTTCTGAAGATGCTTGCGTGGCTAGTTGTTGAATTAGGTGTTTGTGCAGAAGGACGATCGCTGGAGGTTTCTGTTTGGCCATCTGGCTACTCCCCCTTCTACCATCCTTTGATAACTTCTTCTCAAGCGAGGCTTTTGTTTCCAGCTGCCATTTAAAGTCAGAAAATAAATCCTTGAATAATATTCCTCATCTGTGATAAATTTAACTTCTCAACTTTAATATGCAAAGATCTGAGCTGGGGCTGCTTAGGTTGTCTGGGCTGGAGAGTATATTGGTTCTTTTCATCTCAATGGGGTAGAAATTTTAGGATACCAAAGAAGCAGAGAGAAGACAAGGCACTTTATTTCCCAACGAACATAACGTTTGATCATTACTCATCATCTCTTAGCTTCTGTGTGAAAGTGGACACCCTTAAGGTTTCTGGGCCCCAGAGCTACTTTTTTCTTCTTAATAATTGGGGCAGATATTGCCAGAGGAGGTGCCTATGGTGGTACAGTCCAGTCTCTTTGTTCTGAGTAAGATCAAGGGCAAATTTCTTTTAGGATTCAATATCAGGCAAAGGCTGTAGATCTTCCAGTAAGTAGATTACTTCTCTCAAAGGCATTGTGAATATTTTCTCCTTTTGCTTAGCTGCTAAGAAGCTTAGTTACAAGTTTAAGGCTCTACTATGTTGTCTTCAACTTGGTTCTGGCTTCATCTTACTTTCCCATCCTCATTTTTCAATAATCCTGATTTCTTCATTTATTTATTTTTAAAACTGCTTTCTTGCTTATATATCTCTGAAAGCAGCCTCAGATCCTTTTGTGAATGATGCTAAATGTAAATAATCAATACTGTTAATCAATAATATTTGAACAACTTTATCTTTATTCACTGAATGCAGTAATCTGTCATCTCTCCCTCACAAATAAATATACTGTTCAATGAAAGGTTCTGTTGTCTGAGGGGAAGAGCCAGGGCCCACCAAGACAAAATCTGATTTTAGTGATCCTTATAAAAATTGTACAGGTTAATTTTACATCTGAGAAACAGAACATACAGCTATCTTGGACATTTTTGTGGTTTTTAATATCCAATATCTCTTTCCAAAGAACTTAATTATAACTGCCACCAACAATGAATGAGATTGCCAGAATCATTGCATCTTTGCCAAAGCAAGGATTTATAGCTTACTTTTTTATACATTAACAATACATGCCAGTCATTTCTAAGACTGGTTTCCTAAATTAGGGACCATGAATTTCTGGGAGACTTCATGGATTCTGAGGAACTTCCTGGTTTGAGAAAATGATTTTGCTGGAAAGAGGAATTAAGTTACTCTTCTGGAATCAATCTTTAGCTCTACAATTTAAAGCTGGAAACCTTGATTAAGAAATAAGGACAACATTTAAAGAGATGTAAAGGGATGCTAAGAAACAAGACTAATTCATCCTTTCTAGTCAGGGCAGAAGAAAGCTGAGGTGTGACATATGATAAAGCTTTATGTAAGGCATTCAATACAGGTTTATTGAATGAATTAATGCATTTTATAATCAACTAATTTATGTTACTAAAGATCAGACAAATATTTAGGTAAAACTAGATGAGCTAAGTGAATCTTATTTTGCCCAGAACACATTAACATCTTTATGTCCAGCCCCTTGTTTTCAATGGAAAGTCAGAGTATTAATAATATAGGACCATAACATTTCAAACCCTCATGCATTTTAAAGGGAAAATTAATCCAATAATGATTTGCAACTAAATCATTGCAATGTTTCATAATAAGGACTATTTAATATCTAAAGAAGCTTCTAGAATAATTTCTGTCAGTTTTTGCCAAGAGTAAAACGCATTAGAAAACCAGAAGACTTTACAAAGTGGAGCTAAGCCTTTTGAGCACGTTCTACACTTGGTATAGTAAATGCTTCTATTTTTTCAAGACACATCTCTGAAAATGAAAAAACAGAGGCTATTTAAAAGACGGACAGTAAAAAATTAGTGAAAGTTTATGAAGCTAATATTTTCATCATGTCATCACTTATTAATAAAAACAAATCTCCTCATTCTTTCTTCCCCACTTTCCCACAGAAAGATTCTATTTGTGAAAAGGTCTATTCATTTCAGTTAAACACGAACAGGAACGTGTCCCTGCTGCCAAAGGGAACGTATACCTGGTAGAGAAGAAAAACAAGGTCAAAATATTATGAGTAAGGGTAGTATGTGGGTAAGTGTTGCATGAGAGCTTCAAAGTACTATGGGACATGAACTGGGAAAAGTTTAATTTGGCAGATAACAGATTGGGGAAAGCTTGATGGAAAGAAAAGGTGAGGCATTAAATCTTACCAATTTTAACACCTTAGCTAAAATAACTAAATATAGCCATGTGTCACTTAATGATGGGGATATGTTCTGAGAAATGCATTGTTAGGTGATTTAGGCGTTGTGCAAGCACCATGGTGTGCATGACACAAACCTAAACGGTAGAGCCTACTACACATCTAGGCTATGTACTCCTAGGCTACAAACCTATACAGCATGTTACTGTACTGAATAGTGCAGGCAATTGTAATACAATGATATTTGTGTATCTAAACATACCTAAAAATAGAAAAGGTACGCTAAAAATATGGTATTATAATCTTATGGCACCACCATTATACATGCAGTCCCTTGTTGACCAAAATGTCATTAGGCTGTATATGACTGTACATGACTTTACTGTTCACCAGGTGAACTAGGAAAATGAAATTGGACAGATAGACCACATAATGTTTGGACTTCTGCTTAGAACGGGTCATGGATGAAGGTAAGTGTCTCTAGCAGGTGATAAGAGTAATGGGTGGGGACAAATAAAGTAGAGAGAAAGAGGAGATAAGATAATGGTCAAAGCAGCTTTCTTTCACTTGTGATTTTACTTCTTTCATAAAAAACATCTCTGTGCTATTGTTCCAACTTTTTTGCTGCCACCAGTAATGATTTCCTCCACTGCCCATCTAGAATCCTCTCCAAACCAGTCCTTCCAGGCGAAGTTCAAAGATCATGTGTTTGGTGAGAGCTTCCTTTAACCTCCAGGCAGAATGTTCGACTCCCTCCTTAGGGTTTTAATAGCACGATAGATTTTAAATCAAGAAGATTGAAAGCATCCAAATCTTGAAATTATTCTGAGAGGACTTAAAAATTAATATATATTTTTTCAAATATGGCATTATGATAACTGAAGATTCACACAATTGCTTGGTGTTGGGAGTTCAAACCCAGCAGTAACCAGAGGGTGCGGTAGGACACTCAGCAAGGCCTTGGCAGTCTCTCTGATGAAGCATGAATTAGGAATGTCTTTGATTGCTCTCAATCACAGTGTTCCTTTGGAATTAAGATATCCAAACTCATTAATGAGGAGGAGGTTAATTCCTGGATGTGCTGTTAAAATCATCTTCTACAATATTTTGGTTGACCTTTTATCTGTCATAGCACTTACCACATTGTTTACAGTGAGGGCCAAACAGTTGCACCGTATATGAATTTAATGACCTACAAACCAATGGTGAAGGGGGCAGAAGCTAGAAAGAAGGCAGAGAGGGTTAGATCAAAATACCAAGAAGGAGGGATAGCAAGAACAAAGGAGCTAACTTTGTTAAAAAAGCATATGTCTGTTGAAAACGCAGTGGATTTAAGTTGAGAGACGTAATCTCATGCTGTGTTGGCTGGCGTCAGTCTCTTAGGCTGTCACTGGTGGGTATCTCTCTATGCTGAAGAACAATCTAGTGTTTACGTAGTTTACTTTTTCACATAACATGAGCCTGAACACGAGACAACTATCTGCTTCACCAAGAGCCTAATCAAAGAATGGTCACTTCGAACACTGGAGGAGAGTATAGCTTCTTCTTAAAGGATTTTCAAATGAAAATTTTCATAGGATTTATGATAATTTTTGTTTTAAGAGCTGACTCTAGCACACAACTCTGACTCAAATGCAGTTTTGTTCCATTGATATGTCTATTAGATGGTGAGCTTTTTAAAGGCAGGGACCAGGCCCTGTTATTGTTCGTTTTTGTGTTCTGAGCTCCTAGCACATAGAAGTGCTTAATAAACACTGGCTGAATTAACAAAATCATCCTTCTTCCTGCAGCTTCAAAACTGCCCTTCCCTCCTCTAACGCTTATTATAGATATTGACCCAAATTACCTTCTACTTGCACGTTGTACCCTGTGTTCTCTGGGTGTGCAATTTGCTGTCTTTGAACTCATCCACAGGAAATGAATAATTCCTTTCAACCAGTGTCCTAAAAACGTGGGGCTGCATGTGCTGCTTGTTTTGACCACACCTTCTTCTTTTCTCTTGTTTGATTAATAAGAATCATGAGCTCCTCTAGAAAGAAGGGTCCACGACTCTCCCTCAGGCAGGGCTGAGAGGGCAGGTGACACACAGGGCTGGAGGGTGTATGTCGAAGGACTGTGGAGCCTCCACTTCTTTGGGCCCTTCCTGGGTCTCAGCTGACACAAAGCTGTTGTCGGGCATGGAAAAGGTTAACTGAATTTCTCCTCATCATCCTTCCCTCCCTCCCTGTGAGGTGACTGTTGCTGTGGGTGCTGGCTCAGCCAGGAAGGGCTCATGTGTTCCTGCTTAATTGTTTGGGAGCTAAAAAGCAGACCTTGAACAGTGAGAAGCAAATTGTTTCCTGGGCGCATGTTCAGTGGGGCACTGCTTAAAGCACTCCAACCCTCCCCCTCCAACCCCCACATTCATTTTTTGAAAAGAAGCAGGGCTGAAGTAATTAAGTAAATAAATGAAATCCCAGAAAATCAAGGGGAGCAAAAACTGCTCACCATTCAAATTATCCACAGACAGCTTGTTTATTAAAGGCCAGGCAGCCATTCCCTTTCAGCCTCCTGCCTCCTCCGTTAAGGGCTCAGTCCCTGGGCTGCCATTGTGCTGGGCACTCGGCCCCAGGCTCTGCCACAGGGGTGATCCTAGCTCAGCAGTTTGCAGAGCCCAGCCCCTTCCACCACCTCCCATGCCACGGCCATGGCCACCAAGCGCACAGCCCTAGCCTGGCAACAGAGCCGTGGGTGCCATCACAGCGACTTGTACAACTAGTAGAGGAGAACAAACATCCACCCCACATTTGTCTAGAGCTGCAGCTGTGGGAGGCTCTTTGACTTAGCAGCATCTGTCAGAGATATTTTCAGAAACCAACTTAATACAAAAGACTCACGCTGCAATGTTAAGTGTAGTCTCTGTACGTCCGACGTTTGACCATCCTTTGTGCCATAACGTACCTTGATGGCAGCTGCTCTAGTTGTCAGATCCTGTAAAAGAACAGCACAATACTTATTGGCTGAATGGCTTTGAAAAGGAAATGCTTCTAGCATAAAAAGAGATGAAATTTATGCTAACGACTAAAATAATCTCAACTCTGGATTATTAAAACCAATATTATATTTTTAAGAAGCTGCACAAACCCAGCCAGAAGACTTTAAGAAGAACAAGTGATTCTAAATGGCATTAGATAAAGTGAGCAATTTAACTGTGAATTAGCAGCATGATAATGAACCAGGGCTGCTCATTTCCTCCCTCTGTACTTTTTATATGGTGGTTGGAAGAGAAAATCTTTTTTATAAATAGGAGGAAAATAACCATCTTAAGGTGTTGTGGAAAATCGTTTTCAGGTGACAGGTCATGTATATATCACTGTTTATTTTCATTGCATAATAAATCTGCATAAGACACAAAGGAAAAGCTTTGGGTTCTTTTAGGTATTAGTTAGGTTTTGAGAAAATTTTTTGTAATGCAGTCTTTTATTTTTCTTATTGTTTTCACATATCTGTAATAAACCACCACTAAAGAACAGTTTCATGGCCATACGCAGCACTGAGTTTCATCACTTCAGTTGTGCAGAACAAAAAATCTGTAGGAATAAGAATGCTGCAGCCACCGAGAAGAGCAGCTACTCCAGACCCCAACACATCAACAAAGCAGTAAGGGACATTCTGGTTTGGTTTTAAACATACATTCTATTTGTTTAAATGGACAAGAATTCCTTCACAACTTGGAAGACATTTCTGTGAAAGATTTTCTTGCCTTGGGAGAATTTTCAGCAGTAAAAATGGAAGAGTGAAGAGGTTGAAAGGAAAAAAATGTACATCTACTTTTCTTCTGCTCTAGGTATTAATTTAAATATTTTTGCATATATGCTATTTTCTAAGGTGCTAGAAATAACGATGTACCAGTCTGGCTCTACTTGATATCAACATCGAAAAACAAGGGAAGAAAGGAGGAAGAAGGTAAGAAAAAATATCACCCCTCAACATTCAGACCTTAAATCCAGCTGCAGTCGAGGGTACAGTGAAGAATAACACTACATTATTTAGTGCTCAGAATGCCAAAGTATAACTTCCAAAAAGTTAAAACAAGACTCTCATGCAAATATAAAATGAACACGTGTCAAAGGTATTAATATTATCGAACTCATTAATTAATGGGAAAAATAGTAAAATTGTAAAGCTGGTTCAAAGATCATTTGAGGAGCTGAGTATTTACAGACAATTTAATAAAGAATTGTTAAATTAGATTGCTAGGTTAGGAGCAAACAGGTTAATATTCAACAGTACAATATACCATAAAATTGGGGCTCTTTTTCTCTCTTAAACAAAATATTGCTTCCGTGAAATAACATATGGCTTCACAGAGTCGGAACCCTTAATTTATATTTTAAATAGCAAGGTCAAACAATGGTAGATTATTTTAGAAAATCAAGTAATCCTTGAATGAGTTTGTTAAACACTTTTTCAATGTGACATTGAAACGACACACAACCATCTTTTGTCCTCCTTGTTCGTAAGTTATGGATAACTTTTCTTAACAAGCGGCATAAAGAATCCTGAATTTTTCATCTAATCATCTGTTATATTTTTTTGACAGCATGATTCTTGATAATAATGAAATTTTAGTCACATCTCTGTCAAACTTTTGTCACTTCTTTGATTCTTTCAACATTGGTAGTTGGCACTTGTGTACTTTGCAACTTACAAGTTAGGCTACTGATTGTTTCGGTTCCTAGCAGGGTGGCTTGCTGAGCAGGAAGAACGCAGTGACAGTGAGACCCATTCTACCGCAACATGCAAAGGTGCTAGGATATTGTGATGTTAGCTACAAAGCGCCCCCTAATACACAAACACACTCCCAACAGGAGTGATGAATCTGGACAATTTTAGGAGGAAAGGGAAAATGCAAATCCTGCTAGAAGAAGATAACCTTCATTTGCGTTTCCTGATTGGCTAAGCAAGAAGACCAAAGACTTTGCATTGCATAGGACCTTAGAGGTCAGCTATTCCCACTTCCTTGTCAAATCAGGACTCTCCAGAAAAGCCTCTGTCTGTGATCTTCATAAAATGCAAATCCGATCATGTGACTCTCTTGTTTTAACGTCCCTCAATGTCTCCCTATTGTCCTCAGGATAAAATCCAAGTTCCCTAACATGACTTACAAGATCTGTCCCCTCCTATCTATCTCTAGCTTCACACCTCTTCACTCTTCTTCCCTTGTACTTTTTTTTCCCTAGCATATGGATTTATTTTAGTTTTTCTAATGTGTCATTCTCTGGTTAACCTCTGTGCACAGGCTGTGTTTTCTCTCTGGGCAGTTCATAGTCCTCAGGGCTAGTCTGAAGGAGATCCTGTGAATTCCACCCAAGGTCCTTGTTTGCCCTTAGAGTAATATTCAATGCCTTTTACCCTTGAGCTGAAACTATATAAGAAAGAGCAGAATGGGATTAGTGGATCAGAATATTTGAGGAATGACAGAAATGTACCACACTGAGATTTTGGCCACAGTCTGACAAAGTTGCTCATGGTATCTTTGAGAAGAGGAGGGATGCAGGTTGGATCCCAGTGCTGTGCATGAGATTCATAACTGGTTGAACACAGAACCTTAAGGGAACATGAGCAAGAGGTCAATAGAGTGCTTGAGGGAGGTCTCTGCCTTTGCCCTCTACAAATCATTATTTTCATCAGTGTTTGGAGGTGGACCCTAATGGCATGCTGATGAAATTTTCTAATTGGCTCAGGTTGGGAGAAGTGAATATTTAGATAAAGATTAGTTGACAAAATGCTCCTGAAAATTGAAATAGTGGGTTATATCTAAGTAGACAAGTTTTGAGTGGATAATCATAATAAAATAGCACAATGACAGGTTTGTATAGCAGTGGGGAAGGAAATTTGGAACAAATAGTTGGTGATTCTAGTTGAGACTACGTTTAAAAAGGGTGAGATTCTTTGGCTGAGTGAATGAAAGCATAGAATTTATATCAAAGAGGGTTTGAGCGTCCTTCTTTGCTGTCTTGCTCAACTTAGAGATGGGAGTCTGTGTTTGGATTCAGGTGCTATATTTCAGGATGCTGGCAGACTGGAGTGTGTCCGATGGATGGGCACAGGATGGTGGGGTACTGAAGTTTTTGTGATGGGGGATTGGTTGAAGACATCTGCATTGTTTAATTTGGAACCAAGGGTGGGATGTAATAACTGTTTTCAAATATTTGGAAGGCTAGTACATGCATGAAGGATTTATTTTATTTTGTGTGGCTTCACAAGCAGAACTACGACCAACTAGAAAAAGTGATAGTTAGGAAACATGGCCTAATATAACTCCCTTCTGATGGAAGAGTATAAAACCGAGCTGCCCCAGGAAGCTAGGAGGTCCTTATCACTGGAAATGTAGAAAGAGTTCTAGTTTGGGAGTAGACAAGCACTCTTTAATGTTCTTTCAACTTGTACATAATTATTATCTCCTTATTAAGACCTATGTTTTATATACTACATGAAGTTAAAATAGATAAATATGTACAAGGAGCAGCTTTTCAACAGCTCCTTATACGACTTTTGCGGTATAGTGGAAAAAGACCCAGTTCTGAAAATGAATTGACATGACACTGTCTGGCTGTGTGATCTTGGGCAAATCATTTAATTTCCCTGAATCTCTATTTTGTAAACTGAAAGAAATAGGACTAATTGTCACTTCTAGTTTAGATGAAGCAACAGAAAAAATACACAGTGAAAGAAAAACAATACTGTGGAATCAGCTAAGTGAAAACGAATGATCAGACAATGAGGGTCACAGAACTTCAGATGGACACTGGATCACTGTGAGCTGGGTACCATTGAATGTGTCTTTACGTTCACTCATTAGCTTATTTTATCCTTGCCAGAACCCCATGAGGACACTTAGGCACGGGGGAGGTAAATGATTTCAAGATCCTACAGCTATAGTCAAGACAGGAAGTGAACCCAGGTGCTCCAGCTCTATGGAGTCCACACCTTATTTTCTTTACTGCCCATGAAGACATCATAGATAGGCAGAGCCTGACCCACAAGGTGGTAGTGGTTGAGGCCCAAACCAATCCCACAGGGAGCTCTGGAACTGGGATGTCCCTTGAGAGTTGTCCCGGATTTTGGCAAGGGAGCTGGGCCTTTGTATGCCCACATCAGCCCAAGGTTATACCCCTTCCTAGGGGCCACCCTAGCCAATGGCTGGTGGACAGGCCTATGCTGGCAGGCAATTCCCCGTGGGAGTGCAGCCGGGAGGGTGTAATGGTCTCCCTAACATCTGGAGGATGAGTGCACAGATGAAGCGGGGTCAGGGCAGAGCACCACAGAAGCCATGACACCTGACATAGACCAGGCATAAGGATGGTGGTGGTGATGATAATAACTATTACTAAGGCCTTCTGGGGTGGTGGGTGGTAGTCTCCGTTCTAATTGCCTTCATCCCATTAACTCATCTAATCTTCATAATGGTCCTATGACGAAAGTGATTTTATTTGCCTTTTGAGGTAAAGAAACTGAAGCACAAAAAGAGATTTAGCAGCCAGGGCAAGATCATTTGGTTATCAAGTGCAAAATGGAGATTTTTTTAAAAAGGAAATTTACATACAGTAAAATTTGCTCTTTTCGTTGTATATTTCTATTTATTTGATAAATTGGCAAATGATAACCAAGATGCAGTACCGTTTAATCACCCAGCCCTGCAAATTCCCTAGCTCCATTCTAGTTAAGCTCCACCACTGACTCCAGGTTCATTAATCACAGATCTGTTGTTGCTCCCATAATTCTACCTTTCCCACAATGTCATGTAAATGAAATCATATAGTATGTAGTCTTTTGACTCTAGCTTTTTTCACTTACCATAATTAATACATCTGAGATTCACACATGTGGTGCTGTGTAGCACTGTAGAATTGGGATTAGGACTCAGGCTCCCTGACTCCAGAGCCCACGCTCTAACCACTGTGCTCCACGAACTCCCCGTAGAAAATCCAGTGGATAGACACATGATATTGCCTCTTCTGGTGCAGCCACAACTATTACGTAGTTTCTAACACTGCTATTAACATTTCTAAGGATTATTTGTAACAAAAATTTATAATGAAGAAAATCCTGCAATGGACTTTGAATTAATTAATCACTGTGGTTTCTTGTTATGAAAGGTTTGAATGGTTCACCCATTACTATCTTTATATTGAAGTTTACCATGATTTTTTTCCCAAGAAGTGTTGAGAAAAGATAATTTGGATTTATGGTGTGTCTCTTAGAATTTGGTCTGATTCTGCCATACTCTGTTAATAAATTTGCTTGGGGAGTATCTGTTCTTCTGTGTCAGTATAAAACGTATGAGTTTTATAACTAATAACAGTCCACAAGCTTGGATGTGCAAAGCTGAAACTTTCTATACAATAACTGAATTTAACTCTCTAGTCTCTATTTCTGCTTTTAATGGAAAACTTAATGTTGTTACTTTGACAACATTCACTTCTAGTTTAAATCTAAACTAAAATCTAAATTTGGTCTAAAATTCAGTCTAATCAGAATTTTCTTCCCCTTCCTTCTGCTTCCCCTAAGTTTCTGACAGGTAAGCGTGGCATAAGGAAAGGGAATCTGGTTTCCCTGTCCTCCTCTGATCTCTCTGGCTCTCACTGTGGGATCTCCTTCTACTAGGTCTTTGGTCTTCCCTCCATGAAAGGGTTATGTAATCTGCATCCTCTGTCCCAGAACCATGAGCTGTCATCTCTCTTCTCAACCACTCCTGTGACTCTTTTTTATTTTTTATTTTTGGTGGGGCTATTATACTTCCTCAGGAACTCTTGACTGTTTTCCAGGTACTACACTGTGAAAACGACTTTGTGAACTGCACTGGGGATCTGCCACCTACATTCCTCCTTCAGCCCTTTGACCTACAGTGTGGCATCGTGTTGGACTCGGGTTTTGCTGTGAGCTATACAGTATCTGAACCACACTGTGGAAAGCCAGGAAATGGCCTCTTCTTCTCTGAAATCCACCACTCTCACCTGTGACTTCTGATGTGCGTACAACTATGTCCTCTGGTTTCACTCCAGAGGTAGGAGGGGCAGTGTACCAGGCCACTTTTCAGGTCCTCACAGCATGTGAGCCCTTCAAACTGTTATCTCTTATCCAAGAGGCAGGAAAACTGTTCTTTGGACAGCCAGTTTCCTCTGAAATTTTTCCCATTCTATGAATGCTTTGTTCTGAGTTTTCCAGAATTTAGCTTTTGTAATTCATAGCCAAATCTTCAGAATCTCCAATAGGTTTTTTTTTTTTCTTCCTTTTTCTCAAGTGCTTGCCTTTGCTAATCTCATGAATCAATTGTGGAAATGCAAAGCCAAAAATGCTCTCTATTTTCCCACCCCCCAGCCCCACTTGCTCCCTATAGACTGACAGGAGAGGAAAAAATTGCTGAGAAGGAAAAATACAAATGTTGCCATTGTCTTAGGCAGGAGAGGAGGTGGTAAGGTTAACACTGGAATCAGAGTGGGAGTGGGAGGCAGTTAGGTGGGAGGGGTGGAAACTATTTTTGGGCTTGTGGAACTTGGAAAATTTCCTCCTGTGACTCTGACATAACTCTTTCCTCTCCCTAGAACCTCACTGTATGAGGTTCAGTGCTTACCAATGTCTTTCATTGTGTGGTATATTCTTAAATACGCCGTCTTGTATCTAGAAGGGGGCTGAGGGTCATTGTTCCCTGTACTGCAGGGCACTCATCCTTTCCTTCTATCCTAAATGAATAAAAGGGCCATACCTGTCTTGTTCAGCGTTGTCTTCTAATCCTAGTCATGTGGTAGGTGCTCCAGAAATGTTTATTGTATGAATGACTAAGGATGGTGAGAACGGCAGCTGGGGTTATCTTTGGGAAAAAATGATGTCCAAGACAATTGAGGAAGTGATGCTATTATGACTTGGAAGGAAGGATAATTCTAGGTTAGGAAAAGATGTGAGTGGGGAAGGGAAAATCATTTCTACTTGATGAGGCTCATACTTTGAAACCCAGGATGGCACAGAGTATTGACTTTTGTTTCTAGGGTCTGATGGCCAGAACTTTGTGTCTACTTTCCCCTCTTAACCCTTCTACAATAAGACACGAAGTCCTGGTTAATCTATGAGTCCTTGAGCAGAAGCTTTCTGGGCTGTCCAATCCTGAGCATCAGCAATATTCATCTACTGTCAAACTGGACATTAGATCAGGATCTTAGAACGGCCTTCCTCAGGCCACAGGCCAGCTTCCCCAGGTGAGGCTTCTTCATAAAGGCCTGCACACCCCAGCCAGGTCATCTCACCTGAAGTCACTACATGGAGGTAGGCACAGAAGCAGGAAACAATTCCAAATAAGGCGTTCGTTTCCCCAAAATGTCTCTCTCACTGATTTTCCCATTTATTTTCTGCTCTTTTAAAAGCCATACTAACCGTAGAGCTGAAATGTCAGTTTGGTCGGTTTTAAATCGGTTATATGACATTGTTAACCACTTTTTACATCAGGGAGTAAGGAGAAATTCAGAGGAAATTATTTTAAATTCTGTATTACTCTGTCCAACGTTGTTTCTATACTTCTTAGTTTTTGAAAGCAGTGTGGTAGTGATTCATTGACTATAATATCCTAACAATCCCATGTCAGATTTTGCAGTATCCCTTACAGAAAGACATCTTATCCAATGAATTTTTCAGTCAGGGAGTAATAGGGCATAAATCACTGGTCATTGCCAGATTGGGCAAAAATGAAAATTCAGCCTCATTTTTACGTGTTCTATCTACTTGAGATATTTAAATATGTTATTCTTTATTATGTGTATATTACATAAGCAAAGATAGTTTGCAATCTGCCATTTTTACTTATTTACAGCAAAATTGTAGAAACTAATCTTTTTTCATTTATGGTTGTGTGGGAAAATGTGTTATTCCTTCAAATCGTTGAATCTTAAAATATTAGCTTGAAACTTTCCATATTGATGAGTTGCAATATTTTGGCAAAAATCTTTGTATTAAGCAACCCAAAATTTGAGAAAGTATAGTTAAAATATGTTTTTCATTATAATAAAATAGAGA
>NW_012139413.1:12017980-12048186 GCF_000956105.1 Propithecus coquereli
TGAATCTTAAAATATTAGCTTGAAACTTTCCATATTGATGAGTTGCAATATTTTGGCAAAAATCTTTGTATTAAGCAACCAAAAATTTGAGAAAGTATAGTTAAAATATGTTTTTCATTATGATAAAATAGAGATGTGAAGTTAGTGATTTTAGTATAATACAGAGTTTATTTTGATAGAAAGCACACACCTGAACATTTTCAACAACAGTTTGTTGAGTACTCACTGTGAACAAGGCTAAACTCTGTAGCGAGTAAAACAATGAACTGTCAATTTCCTGCCCTCAATGAATGTATAAGGTAAGGTATAAAAGTAACTCTACTGGAAAACAAGTTGGAAAGTGGCAAATAACCTAAGGAATTAGAAACCCATGTATTGCTTCTAGCAAGAGATGAAGGAAGAATCTGGGAGAGTTGGTAGCTTTGGAGTTATTTCTGGAATGATGATATGCAAAGAGAAAACCTTCTAGATAGAAGAGTAGTATGTGAAGCATATGTAATTTGGAGACTGCTTGTATTTCACGTATACATGGGGTAAAAAGCATTTTGAGGCTTGGCTTAGGGACTTAATCAAAGATAAATCCATTCTAGCCACAGAGTCACCTTGGACATTTTATCGCATTCTGGCCCTAGCATATTTATTTATGCTTGTTGTTCACTCTGCCTGGGATGTTTTCTCCCCAGATATCTGCATGACTCTCTTCCTCACCTCCTTTAAGTCTCGGTGATAACTATGACCACACTATTTAAAATTTCAGCTCTCACTCCTGTCTCTCTTCCCTGCTTTGTCTCACCATGCTTACTACTATCTAATATGGTATGTACTATGTACTATTCTTATTTATTTTGGTTGTCTGTTGTCCCTCCCTAGAGTGTGTACTTCAGGAAGACAAGGATTTTTTAATGTTTTGTATCCCCAAATCCTCTAATAGTGCATGGTACACAGTTTGCATTCAGTATATATTCGTGGAATGGTTGAGTGAGAGAACAAATATGAATAAACAAAGTGATTGCGAACAGTTTAATTATTTTAGGACACAACACAGTTATAAGATGAATATGCATGTTCTTAGTGGCAGGTAGCTCATGTGTGATTTAAATCAGCATATGATGGCTAGGAGCACACTTACTGGCTGTGTAACCTTAGGCAAGTCACTTGACTTCTCTGTGCCTCAGTTTCTTCATCTGTAAAATAGGAAGAATGAAGTCCCTTCTGCATAGGATTATTATAAACATTAAATGAGTTAATATATTCACATATATCTGGTATATAGCAATTGTTATATGTGTTTATTATAATAGTTTGCTTTCCTTCTATAGACTTGAGTTTGGTTTTGCCCACCCAAAATACCCATAAGGACTGAGGACAGACCAGATACTTTGGGCTTCTCTTTAACCTTGCACAGTTCAGGTTTCACTATTTCCTTCTGTGTTGACAATCACCTTGCTTCTTTTGTCAGATCCTTCCCCTGGGACTGCCTTCAATCCTCCGTACATTTAACATCTCACTCTAGTCACCTTTTATAGGTGACATTTTCCCACCTTGACTTCCCTCTTCTATCCTTTGTGCCCACAGTTCTGGCTGTGGAGTATGTGCTCAGCCAGCATATCTGTTAGTTATTATCTTAATTGGCTTTGGTATTTTCCTCTGGTGTTCCTTTTCCAGGGCATAATTTATTCTTTCTGTTTTTGAATGCACCTCACAGAATTGTATTATCTGAATTTCACCATTCTGTAATATCCAATCATTGCTATATCCTTTTTTTTATACCTGACCAGGAAATCCATTTTTTATCTCTCGTGCAAATAACAACATAGAGAGAAACAAATGTCTTTCTTAAAAGCTTTTAATTGCCATGCTGCCCACATATACTGTTGGGAGAGATGTGTTAATGAGAAACACGTTTCTCTCTTCTCCTTTAATCAATTAATTGCTTGGCCTCCCTACTTCCATTTTCTTAGTTTAGACCTAAGAACCCAATAAAACCCTGATAGCTTCCTTTAGCTGTTGAAACAAACTGTTTTCATGCAGTTTAGTTTCTTGAGTATCAGTGTATACAGTGGCTCTAAAACATCAGTTTAAGCTTTGTCTCTTTCATGTTCCAGGTTCTCGAGGTCCAGCAGAACAGGTCCATAGAGGCTTAGCTTCCAGGTCAGGTCCTTCTGTAGAGAAAGGTGGACACAACCGTCTGTACAACCTGTCTGTCCCTGGAGCCCTCAAGTCTAGTGCATGCTATCTCTTAGGGTATACAAATGAGCAGTCACCAGGTAAGAAGTGGTCCTTGATTAGGGTTGCAAAGTCACATTGAGAATTTTAAAAAAATGAAGAAAAATATTAAACAAACCAACACTATTTTTGCATAAAAGCCCTTACTTTTTTTTTTGCTATAATGCATCCCTGGATTCAGCAAACAAAAGCAGAAAAGTGAAAAATGGACTTTTTCCTTACAGACCTACGTTCACTCCATAGCTAACAGTAAGTTAAAAATACTTGGCTGGTGAGAAAGGTGAGAAATGGATGATTCAGTCCCTCCAAATAAAGAATCTACAGCTGAAACTAAAGGCTGGTCAGATCCAGCCTTGCTAGGAGTTGTTTTTAGGTCCTCTCCTACTAGGCAAAATTTAAGGTAGTCAGAAGGCAGGGGCTGCCTGTATCTAGACATAAAGCCTTTGTAAAAGTGACAAAAATGTCAAAATGACAATTTTGAGGAAATTACTCTTAATTAGAAATAGCAGAGAGAATGCATAACACAGGGGCTCTTTTACAACCCTGGCCTCCGTTGGGGGGCCTCACACTTTCCGCTTTGGGGCTGTCTCTCCTCATTTGGATGCCAGCGCAGGAACTGTTTATGACCCTGGGCTTGCTCCCCCACAGCCAGTCTTATTTTTGACCCAGTCAATCAAGGTGCTAATTGTGCTTATGAGTACCTGCCAGCTATTCTTAACACATTGTTCCAACAGTTCTCCTTGGCATTTAAAAGTGACTTTTGACTGTTCTATCTCCTGTTAATACTCACCTCTTCTACTGTCTTTTTTGGCAACAGCCAACTTCCTTTTTATTTTTTTAAATAAAATTTTATTTTAGTAGTTTTAGAAAAATGCAGAAAAAAATGAAAGGGAGTTTCTATAAATTAATCACCACTTTTCCCTATTATTAGTGTCTTAAATTAGTATGATATATTTGTTGCAATAAATGAACCAATATTGATGCATTACTTTTAACCAATGTACATGCTTTATTCAGATTTCCTTAGTTTTAATGTTCTTTTTCTCTTCCAGAGTCCCATCCAGAATACCACATTACATTCAGTAGTCATGTCTTAGACTCCTCTTGACTGTGATAGTATCTCAGAATTTCCTTGTTTTTGAATATCTTGATAGTTTTGAGAGTACCGGTCAGGTATATTATAGAATGTTCCTCAGTTGGAATGTATCTGATGTTTTTTCTCATGATTTGACTGGGGTTGTGGATTTTGGGAGTAAGACCACAGCAGTAAACTACCATACTCATTACTTCATAACAAGAGTGCATACTGTCAAAGTGACTTCTCACTGCTGATGTTTATCTTGATAACCTAACTGAAGTTACTCTTCCACTCCCTTTCACACTGCACTCTTTGGAAAGAAAGTACTATACACAGCCTCTACTCAAAGGGTAGGGAATTATGCTTCACCTCCTTGAAGGCAAAGTGTGTACCATACATAAATCATATAGAATGCAAAGGAGATTTCCTTTCTTTCTTTCTTTCTTTCTTTCTTCTTTCTTTCTTTCTTTCTTTCTTTCTCTCTCTCACTTTCTTTTCTTTCTTTCATCACTAAAAAATATCAGTATGTATTCATGGTTATTTGTTTTATACTTTGAGTTATGTGTAATCTAATATGACTATTTTTTTTACTTAAATTGGGAGCCCACTTTATTTTTAAGGAGTCACTGGTCACTACCCGTGCCTCTTCCCTTAATATTCTTTATTATTGTATGCTCAATAGTATGGTTTAGAGAGTTTAAAACACATTGACTCAATTCTAGACAGCTATTTTCAAAGGTTTCTTCCAGATCCTTCCCTTCTTTCTTCTTCCATAAATCCCAAGACATTTACAAAAATAATCTATGGTTAGAAGCCTACTGATGGACATGCTTCCAGTTTTATTAATAGAAAACTACCCAAATTCACTGGGTAATTTCCCTACCCTCAACCTTACTTTGATGAGTTAGTGAGTTTTCATCATATCTTCTGTGTAGTATCTTGATCACTGGCACTCAATAAATATGAAATGATGATCAATACAGAACACTAAGTAGTCTCAGTTGAGAAAATATTGAATAGAAACACAAAGGAATCAAAGTTTAATAAAATTTTCTTTTCCTTCATAGCTGGTTAATCCAGTTTGAACTTTCTAGATAAAGGAGATGGAACATCATGTTTTCTAAAATGTAAGACAATCTATTCCCAGAATGCTTTTTAGGGTAAAATGAAGCTACCCTTTAAGCTCATAAATGTGTTGTTCATTGTAGATTTTTCTTTATAATTTTTAAGTTCATCCTGAGTTGTAAATGTCTATGACTCCATGTGACTGAGGTTCTCAATTTTAGTTTTTCCACTACATTCAATCAATTGGCTCCTTTTACCTGAGAAAGAAATGGCTTGTTATGATTTGACTAAAATGCTCCATCTGGGACAATGGCCTTCACTTATTTGTCTCCATTGAGTTACTGGCCACATATGCAGCTCCAATGATTAGAAATGGAGTTTAGAAAAATCTATCATTACTCCTCAGACAAATACCTTTGTAAATGTTGTTGCACTGGTTGCTTGAATCCAGCGCTCTTTAGGGGTGATTTCCCCTTCGTTTAGTAGCGGTCACTGCAATGCTTTCTACAAGAGTGGAACTAGGCAATGAGTAAGCACTCCTTGAAAATTACTCTTCTGTTTCAGCCTGGCTGTCTTGAGGTGGGTCTCCTTGGTGTGTCTAATCTAAGAGGGTGCACTCCAGGGGCTTCCTGGTTTATTGCTGCTCTGGCCTAGCCCTTCCAATGGTCAAGTCTGGTGTATGACACATTTGCCTGTTCTATGGTCTTGCAGTGATCACTTATTTTTTTTATTCTCTGACTCATTTCCCAAAGGATTTGAAAATGACAGGCTTCTAGCTGGTATTTTTTGGGGGGACCATATATGTAGATATTGAATCTGATATCTGATTACCCACTTTAAAGTCCAAGAATGTGTGGTAGAGTAGAAGAATATACAGCTGATTGGGTGGGGTCAGAGATGGCACTAGGAAAGTGGGAATAGTGCTTGCAAAGGGCCACAGTTATGGTGTGAAATCTTGGCATGTGGGAGGCTGTCAATGTCTAACATAGGCTAAAAGCCTTATGGTAGAGGTACATGTGCCTGCTCTCTAAGTCACAGAAGCATTGAAGAAAGACTTTGGACTTGTCTGAAGTCCTGAGTTCTGACCCTGGCTTTGTCTCTATCTGGTTGTGTAGCTTACAACAAGTCGCTTGAACTCTGTAGACCTCTATTTTCTCATTTGTAACTAAGTGGGTTGGACTAAGACACTCTTAACTCTAAGGTCCTATGATATTTATTTAATGGTTTCCAAAAATTTTTCACCAAGGTACCTTAAATTTTGTGGATATAAAAAGAAGATAGGTTTTAGCCATCTCTCTTTTTAGAGCAAGCTGCAAAAAATAAACTTTATTTAAATGCATTTTTAACCATACAGCTTTATTGAGTCCATGGTACTAAGAATTTAGCGAATAAGAAACAGTCCCTCCCTCAAATGTGCTAATGTTTGTAGTATAAAACATGTCAGCACCCCCTCCTTCTTTCCACACTCCTACCCTATGCTGAAAAAAACTCAGGCTGGGACCAAATCTCTGGTTGGCTTTTTCCAATAGCTTTAATATCCCAGAGTTGTGGCAGAGGCCCTTTGTAACCCAAAGTGAATTCAAGAGAGTTCCTAAAAGTGACAGCTCTTTTGGTCTCTGCATTGACAGGTTTTTGGACAATAAATCATTATCCAATCTATTTATTACCCAGACTCCAAGCTGTTAGCATATGTGGTACCTTTTCACAGGTAAGGAAATGTATGCCCTTCAGAAAAATTGCATAAATGTGCACCTTTTGTGCACCAATTAGGGATAAGCCCTCCTTCTTATAGGCTGAGTTAACCCCTTATCAGGGCACACAGTGCACACTGGGTGGGCTCTCAGCCCCTCTCCTGCACCTTGATGGATGCCCTGTACAATCACACGTTGTTGCCTTGCCAGCGAATCCCTAGAAGCCTTCCTCAGAACAATGCCATTCTTTGGACATTAACCAGGAAAGAGCTCTCTGGGAGTCACTATCCTAACAGAACCAGGCTGTTAAGACAGTCTATTTTCTTCATTTTTAAAATACGACTCCATGTGTGTGAGCTGCCTCAGGGTTTTGGTGACAAGGCATCTTGTTTTTGTCAGGTCGTCCTGGTTTTTACTACTTTTTTCCCCTTCAGTGTCCTGAGAAGTCCTTCTGAGTGCCAATATGTCCCCTTTAATAAATCAAAACCACCCATGCAGGATCACAGCCCTTGAAATATGACTATGAGGAATGTTCAGAAGCCGAGTTGCTGATGGCACTGCCAAAGCTAAGCGAGCAGGATTCTCCACCTCATACACTCTTATTTAATTGGCTTAATGAGTTTGGGCTGATGTGACCAAGCGATCAATCAGGTTAGTGTTATGAGATATTGGAAGATGGCATTAGAGAAGGGAAAAGCCATTTGGCAAATTGACTGCAAGACGAGGATGAGAAGTTTTGATTTAACAATTGAATAATTTCTTTTTATTTTTTTTCCTATCCCTTGAATGCTGATAAGTCATAACAAAACCTCCTTGGATGTGCTTGCTTGCTCATGTTCTATTGGAATTCATTTTGCAGTTCCCCCTCTGTTTTGATTCAAACATGCTTTTCTTTCTCTCGAACACAATAAAGTAGAAGTTCTGCCTTGTATGAAACATTCAAGAACCAATGAATGCCTGCTATCTAGAAAAGTGAAATGCCCTATCGAATTCTTGCTACCCTTACACATTGTTAATAGATTCTGTGAAAAAAATATTAAAGAAAACATGAGTTTTAGCACTGAAATGTAGCATTAATTTCATTTCAACATTAGCCACTTTGTTCCTATTTATTTAGTGAAGTGGGTGATCGGCCAGAGAGAGGATTTTGGTCTGTGGATTTTTCCCCGTTCTTTTCAAAATGGCTATTAGAGGGAGGAAGTCCTTGGGTCATCTCAGGCCAGTAACTGAAACTGCTTGAGACAAACATTCTTCTAACTCTTGGAAGGTTAGAAATCGGGTGAACTTGTCAAGCTTGGCTGGTTTTACAGTTGACTTGCTGTGTCTGAGGTAAATATGGGTACCCTGCAGCATGTGGAGTTCTGCTGTTCATTTACCAAGATCTAAGGGCTTGATTTTGTTTTTTAAAAAGAAAATTTGGACTTTTGTCAAACTTGTAAAATGCATATAAATTTGCTCCTCGACTCTGGGGCCAGGAAGTGTTCTATTTCTTGATGTTCAAATAAATCTGGCTCTGTTCCCTCCTCTTCCCTGCAACATTGGTAGGAAATTTAATCTCATCCATTTTTGCCCTGCACTTTCCTCTGGTCATTCCCAAGAACTGAATGTCTTCTGCCTTTCAGAAAATCTGAGGAAGGGTCTCTGGCTTGCTGCTGAAGTGGCTCATTGAAAAGTGAGTGGGTCTGATGCCACACTGGACGTGTCTAACTCGGCCATGGGGATTCTTGATCCCTCCTGGCCACAGGGCACAGGGTTTAGACTTAGGCCTCTGTCACCCTAATAGCAGCCCTGCACAGGATA
Source organism: Propithecus coquereli (assembly GCF_000956105.1). Lineage (NCBI taxonomy): Eukaryota > Metazoa > Chordata > Mammalia > Primates > Indriidae > Propithecus > Propithecus coquereli. Next base: position 12,025,841 of record NW_012139413.1, read on the forward strand.
GGGCCTTAAGGTCCACTGGGGTAGAGTCATGTCTTTTAGAAACTCCTAAGCTTTCCTCTTGAACAATCAGCCATCTCCTTTGGGAGCCTAAGCTTCTGAAAACTCTTCCTAGCAGTGAGTCAAGCCTCGGACAGCCAGGTCACAGTGCCTTGCTCTCCCTTCGAGATGGAGCTAGGAAAAGTATCTCTCACTCTTTGACAATATACCTACAAGCATACTTAAGTTTGCAATCTGTGTTCCCTGCCATATTTGATGCCTTCTTAATTTGCTTCTTACTCATGAACTGTTGAATAAGCTAACAGCATTTTTAAAAAGTTCACGGTTATGTTGCCAGGAAATAGTCTTTGATGTCTGTGATAATTTTGTCTGTTTTTTTCTTTCTTTCTTTTTGTTTTTCATAATAAAAAACATGAAGTTATGTCTCTCATTGCCTCCTCTTTATGTCCAAGTGCAGAGTTCTTCTGAAGGGCAGGCTTTGTGGTTCACATGGAATGTAAATAGCTCAAATGGTCCCACTTCCAAGAAACCTTTTTTAACCTTAAGGCTGAATGAAGTGAATTCTTCTCCCATTCTCAGCTGTATTCCGAGCAATACTCTGAGCATACTTTTAAAATAAATTTAATGTGAATACTCCCATACCCAGGGTGAGCTCTGATTTCTTCTCTCATTCAGCCCAAGGAAGAGTGTCAGGGCCAAGGAAGTATTTTTTTGGGTGGTGAAAATTTCAATATAATAAAAGAAAGCAGAAGAGTTGCTTCACTTTGTGTGGCCTTTGGTCTATGTTTGGTGTCTCCTCTTTAGACTTGTTGCTTTAGATCCTTTCCTGATTCATTCATTTATTTATTCATTTCAAAAGATTTTTCTTGAAGGCTTGCTATGTGACAAACATTGCCTAGGTCCTGGGAATAGTGCAGAGATAATTCAGAGAGTCCTCCATCCACCCGGCTTATAGTTCACTGGACTGTCTCTCTTAGAACTCAGAAGGTAGAATGAGATTACCTTGGGCCTGCCTACCTCATGGGAGAGGTTTCTATGTCCTGAGAAGGCCAGCTGGGAAGCACAATGAGCCTTCAAGAAAGTAGGTGTCTTCCATATTAACGCTTCCATAGCCTACCTAGTCAAGGAGCTTGCAGCTCAAAAGTTGTCTGTTCCAGCCCACCTTTTCTTTGTGCAGCAAATACGGAGTGTCTGCCATGCACATGGGAATCAGTAGGGAACTCGACAGACAGAATCCCTGAGTCATGAAGACTACGTGAATGTCTAGGCTTGTCTCTGAGTATATCTCCCCTGGGAACCCAAAGGTCTCTGGATCTATAGGAGGAGACTGGTTGACAATTCCTGATCTGCAGGCCCACCAGCGCCCTCTTTTTAAGTCATTTTAGAGGTAAAATTACCCATTTATTACATTGTTGCAATAATTTTCTTACTTCGTTGTGTCCCTAACCGGACTCGGGAGGGCAGAGGTCGTGTTGTCTTTACTCTGGTACCCTGGGGAAAATATCTTGTGCTCTAGTAAAGTACCTTGTGCCTCCCCTTGTGGAAAAAGTGAATCCAGAGGCACACTCAGGGGGAAACAGGATGGTGCTGAAACTATTCTCTTCTGCAGTTAAAAAGACATCTTTTTGTTCTTCATTATATTTCAATTTCGGACTTAGGAAAATATATGGATAGAGTGTGAATAGATGAATAAATGCTGAAATATTTTCTTTATTCAAGGAGCTGTACTAGGATCCGAGAATGACGAAGCAGTGGATCGAGCTGCACTTGGTGGCCAGGTGTATGGCAGGGGAGATGAGACACATACGAACAGCTGTAATAAAGGATCAGAAATTGTGAGAGCCAATAAAGTGCTTCAGAAATTCTGAGGGAGGGAAATTTGGTTAAAGTTATTTATATATTTATTTCTGAGGTGTTTTGTTTAGTTTTTTTTGTTGTTTTTTTTAAGCATCACAATAGAGGGCATTAATTTACTTATGGGAATGGGTAAAGGTGAGATTCAAGGATTTGAAGTTGTTTGTCAAGAGGCACACGTGTCCTAGCCTTCACGAACACTAATCAGGCAGTCAGATGCAGGGGACATACAGTCAGGTGAGAGTCAAAGGGTAGAGGCAAGTCCAGGGCCCTGTTCTTCCCTCTATCCCACAATTGAGGATCTAGTCTCACCTGGAATGGTCATCTGAGGAGTTGTTACAACTCAGGGGATCCCAAAGAGAGCATAAACTCTTGTTTTCTGTTATCTCTTTCCTCCCCCACTTTATTCTTAACCTTAAAAAATAAAAATCTATTTTTTTTTCCTAGCTTTAAGATACTTGTGGCTGGGCATAGTGGCTCATCCCTGTAATCCCAGCACTTTGGGAGACCAAGGTGAGAGGGTCACTTGAAGCCAGGGGTTCAAGACTAGCCTGGAAAACACAGTGAGACTCTGTTTCTACAAAAAGTAAAAAACTTAGCTGGGCATGGTGACATGTACTTATAGTCCCAGCTGCTTGGGAGGCTGAGGCAGGAGGATTGCTTGAGCCCAGGAGTTCAAGGTTGCAGTGAGCTATGATCACACCACTGCACTGCAGCCTGGGTGACAGAACAAAAACCTCGTCTCAAAAAAAAAAAAAAAAAAAAAAGAAGATACTTTGTTTTTGTCTACAATTTCTTTCTGATTTTGGTTGCTTAATTCTGGTATTTGACCTGTACCTGTGTAATGTCCTCCATTATTCTCAAGCTTGCCTTGACAATAGAATTTCTATGATTTGTACACATTCCCAATTATACCACGCGTTAGATCATTGCTTTGAGTTTCATTGTCTAGAAAGTGTCCCTGGCTAAATCTGTACCAGCTCAGAAAAATCTGGCTACATGACATCTTATTAAAATATAAACACCATGGGGATCTTTGTTTATTTTTCAGAGCCCAGGGTTCAGAGGTTCTGAGAGGGCTGCCACTGCCTTAGAGAGGGGATAAGGGTATTTTGGAAACAATGTTACTCTATGCCAATGTGGTAATCGATGCCAACATTGAGAACACTAACAGAGCACTGCTATCTTTTTACCCCTGCCTTTTACTTTGGTCAAAACATGGAAGGTGGATTCTTTATGTGTTCATAATTTTTTAACTAAAAAGTAATGGGAAAAAAGATAACTATTGCTGCCTCAGAAGCCATGGTAAACATTCAGAAATAGCTCGTCTTGTCTCTTGAGCTCATTTGGAAGCGACAGAACTGCAGGAAGGGCTGTGACCCAAGTTCATTGAAAGACATGACTCGGCACATTTTTCCTGCACGCTCTTGTGCATCAACTTCTGCTCATTTTTTTCAGGGTCAGTGTTCAAAGTGACATTTGGGAGATATGCCTGACTTCTGCCTGGTTCTCAACAAATCTGGAATCTTTTGCAGGTCCATAGCAAATGTTGGCAAAAATTTTTGCAAACATGAGCCAAATTTTAGTTTCATTATAAAATGTAAAGTCAGAGCTGGCTTTGAGTTCTGTACTAACATTTCACACAGACTAATTTGCAGTTCTTCCACATGGATTCAGTGTCTAGGGCATACTGCCCGCTACTCTAAAATGCATGTGATGTAAGGATGGTAGTAAGGGAGGGAATAAAGTTTGTTCCTATGTGGGGAAGTATGAATGTTTTGGGGTTTGTGGCAAGAAAGAGTTAGATTTTAAAAAATTACTCCAGTAACAGCAGCTTTGCCTAAATAGTTTCAGTATTAGTTAGGGAAAATGGCAGAGAACCAACACTTTATTGATTGACTAGTGGTAGACATTGTGCTTGACATATATTATCTTATTCACTCATTACAATACTCCATGAGGTGGGTATCTATTTTCCTTTTAACTAGGTAAATAACTTATTTGCCTCTGGACTTTGGAAATCACCTCTTTGTCTCTGCTATACATCAGATGTGTGTGTAGGTGTATTTATCAACCAAAGGATACTTTGTTGGCAAGGAGTCAAAAATATTCTCCTGTTAGAGGCAGATCCAAATTGATTATGTTTCTGGTTCATGAACAGGGCTGCAGCATACAGTCGTGCAGGTTGCTAACTGCGTGAGGGTTCCTGGCCAGGGGATGAGTGAGGGATATAATCAGACCCCTGCTCCACTCACCAAGCTGCACACTTTGGTTCAAGACTATGTGGGAAGAAGGGACACGTTTTTTCTAATTTACTCATGTATGTTAGAGGCAACTCTGCTGATGCAGATCCTTTACAATAAATGAGCAGCCTAAGAAAGAAACTTTGAAACTCTAGGTAATTTCCCTTTCATCCTGGCATTTGGGGTGCTCATCTCTTCATTTTTCCCCTTCTCTACCACGCGCCTTGGGACTGTCCCTTGGAACTCCATTTGTCCCAACTGCTGATCTCACGCTGGGACTAGACTGAGCAAGTGGCCAAATTGGGAAGTATGTACCTGCCTTCCTCCCTCCCTCCCTCTCTCTACTATCCCTGGGCCTGGAGAGCTGGCACTGATGCAGTAATCTTTGTTCCTTTCTAGACATTGCTTCGTATAAACTGCTTGGATGCATGTTCATGTTCTTCTTCTCTTCAGCCTTTTCCCCTAAAACTGCGTGAATGGCTAGGAAAGTATCATTTTTTTAAACCCCCAGAATTTCAAACTTTGGAAAATGGTTTAAAGGAAAATTTGATTGACATGTTATCTTTCAATTCTTTAGTAAGTATGTTTAGCCTCATAGATAAAATCAGCTCTAAAAAACACAAAGAAGGAAGGATAACTGTAAGTTAACGATTATAGCAATGTTTAGTGAGCATTTGCTTGATTCTTAACAATGTATTATGTGTAGGAGCAGAATACAAAATACTTAAGGCACAAAAATGAATTTGTAACTTGGTATAAAAAGATGTGAAAACTGTCCATGTGCTATAACTTGTTTGTAATCTCAGGGATGGGAGGTAGGGACCCCAGGACTCTGGGGTATGTTCTCCCAGCTCTGACTCTTCCATCCTGGCCATCTTGCCAAGTCGGCTGGTGCCTGGCCTTCACTTTCCTTATCTGTAAGTAAGACTCCATTCTCTGTCAGACCTTCCTCCCAGGCTATTGTGCCTGGAGTGAGATAATGGATGTGAAATACTTTAAAATGTGTGAGACTCTTTATATACTTAAGGTTTAATTGTCTTTACAAAGAAAGATTAAAAGATCATTGATAAGTTCTTCAAAATATATAAATTGTCCTTTTTAAGTAACACATACTTTGTGTGAAAAATTTAGAAAGAATAGAGTCAGGTATACATTAAAAGAAAAAAAATACACACAGATCTACTTATAAGCCCCAGAGATAATCATGGTTAATATTTTGATATATGATTTTATAGTCTTCCATAAATTTACATTAATTTATCATAACTTAGATACTATTATATATACATTTTTAAACCTATCTTATTCAATTTTGTATCAATTTAATGATTTGCAGGAAGCACACAGACAGCTGTCTTCTGGGATTCAGCAAATATCGGCTTTAGATACAGTCCAGAGATTTTGCCTAGTAGCAGTTCATAACATGGTTTTCATTGGATTTATACACAAAATCAAGCTATCGCTCTAGAGTCATTTATATTTAAGCTCAAAATATAGTAATTTTCTCCTTATTTTTAAGGTTTTAATCTAGACATATATAGTCACACTTTCAAATTTTATACACCATCAGGAGTTGAGTAATTCAAATAATCTATAGTCAGATATTCAAATAAGAATATCCTAAGTGGAATGTTGATATAGGCAAATGTCGAAAACTCTAGCTGCTGTTCAGCACTGTTACCTCCTATTAAATGGTTGATTTGCTTACGATAGGATGTAAGTAGAACTTTAAATACACGGGGGGGAGTTCTCAAGTATCCAGACAGTGTACGGGTTGCTGAAAAAATAATTACCTGGAAATTTAACTCTTGCAAATTGGGACTTTTTTGTGTGTGAATGCTTTTCTTAATTCAAGGCACACTGGGAGTTTCAAATCGTATATGCTTTGAAAAAAATCTCAATTTCCCACAGACTTTGCTAAATATATGTTGCCTCCTTTGGGGCTTTTAATTTATATCACTTGCCTCATCTTTCTTGGTTAGTCACACCAGTATTTGTAAATTGTCTTAGGTGATATGATACTTTCTTAATCACGATTAAAAGTAAAGTGGCAGAAACATTCCTTTTGGGCAAATCACTTTTTTCTTCTGAAATCAGTTCGATCTTGAAATGAAGCAGTATCAATTACAAGAATAAGGCTTTATCTTATCATGCCTTCAAGGTTTTATGCCTCTTCCTCCATGTCTTGCCCTCCCTTCCCCCACTCCCTGCCCTGTTTCTCTGTATGTCAGGTTTTAACAAGAAGCGGGAGGGAACCTCACGAGGATATTTAGAGGGTGAGAATATGTAGATGGATCTGAATCTCTTTAGTAATGGTGAGTTGCATAACAAATGCCATGGGGTTGGTAGGTTTTACCGTGTCTGTTAAATATTAACAGTACTTGTACTTTCTGAGGTATTGTCGAAGTGCCTGGATACTGCTCAGCCAATCACAAAGAAACAGGTTTCCATGGAAGCAATATTACGGATTCATTTCATTCACAATGAAATCCACACAGCAAGACAGATCTGTAAAAATAACCCATGTAAAATCAAAGCAAAATATTTCTGGGTGTTTGTTCTATGCCTTTTGGTGTGCGTGTCTGTTTTCCATTTGAAAAGTGATCTAAAAATATCTGGGCATTCAGGAGAGCCTCCAAAAAAGCTGGAGCTCTTTCTTGCCCCTGCCTCGCTGTTTGTTGCTGTCCTTCTAGCTGTGCATACCTGTATGTTTGAAGTGCTCAAGCCCCTTCCTTGTTTACCTTCTTGAACACAACATTTTACACCTAATTTAAAAATGAAAAACAGAATACTCAGGATATTTGGTGAGTATAGACTATTTGAAAGGACATTTATATACCAGTAATAAAAAAGAAGTAAAAACAATTAATGATTTTTGATTCTCCTCTATAAAGGGCTTTAATAACTCACTGAATTCGATACTACTATTACCTTTATTTTACAGGTGAAAATAGAAGCTCAGAGAGGTCAAGTAACCTCTTCAAGATTGCACAGCTAATAAGTATCAGAATCTGGTTTCCAATTCAGATTTGTCTAATAGTAGATGCTATAATCCCAAATTGCTATGCCATGTTTTTATTTTCATGAAGGAGAGCATCAATATTATTTGTCACTGTAGTCAAAACATATCTATATATCTATCTACCATCTATTTCCAGCCATACATATATATATGTGTATACACACACACACACATACACACACACACACACACACACACGCTAAACCATGCTCACTCTTTTTGTCATTGCTTTCATAACAAGCATTGTGCTTATAGCTCTTACATGGCACTTATTTTATTGCAGCTACTGTTTACCTGTTTCTTCATGGCTAGATTCTCGGTCCAGATGATTGTGGTTGAGTTTGGATTGATCTGGATATTTCCTGAGGCTAGAACTACTTGGCACAATTGCCACTTTATATAAACATAGGTGATTTAGAATCTGCAAGGATTTGAGTGACAAGCAAAGAATTTTTACATAGACCCTTAGCAAAAGCAAAATTGTGTTGGGGCTGAGGATGTCGTTTGGATAGACAAAACCTTTTCACTTTTCACCTCTGCATCCCTGGAACCGAGAAGCATGCCTGGCATTCTTGAATAAATGACTGAAATAAATGTCTGGAAGCTTTTCAGAAGCATTATTCTTCAACTTTTAATATGTTAACCTGAGAACATGTTTATCTAATTATTATTTATTAAAACAGGTCTTCTAAAATTAAAAATACTCTAAGTACTTGAAAGTAGCAAAACTAGATTAAAATATAGGCTGTAGCCTTTTGACAGTTTCTCTATTATTCTCAGTTCTTGAATTTTGTTGACTGACATACTAATACTTCCTCTGTTGGTTAACATTGAGGAATAAAGTACTGTCAGTGTTTAGAGTCTTAAAGATAGATTTTATGTACCAAAGATTTCTGAAAACCATTGTTAATGGATAATTATCTAGGATGCATTATTCATCTCTCTGTCTTAATAAACAGAGGTCAGATGTGACCTAACCTTTTCTTTATGACTCAGCACCATCACTCTGTTATCTGTGGGGTCACAGAACAATATTCTCAGGTGTCAGAGCTCATAAAGGACCGTGCCTGTCTATTTGATTTTTTAAAATATTTCCCCTCTGCCATCTCCTATCATTTGACTGGCTTCCCTGGGTCTGCTTCATGCATATAGCCCATTGCATGTTTAATTTCATGACCTCTGTTACCTGAGGCTCTTCTATGGGCTTCATGGGCTATTGGGTCAGTAAGCAAGTTAAATCAGCTACCTTAACGTGAACCCCTGAGTATATCAATTTGCTCTGGCCTTTGGGCTACAGGAGGACCTTATTTATCTTCCCCTACAAAGAGTATGAACTTGGTTTAAGTACATTCTTCTTCAGTACTAGAGTCTTTTCTTTTTTATTATTGTTGCTGTTCAGTTCAAGAGGGAAGATGTATTCAGTTGAGTTTCTAGGGAGCTGTCTGCTAAATATGCGAAACTATTATAATTTTGCAACAAAGACTATAACCCACTCTTATTTTGAAGGAAAAAACATTCCTGAGGGCAGCTTCCTTTGGGAATATTTCTGGAATAGTGACTTTACATATGTATGAATGTATGTGTATATGTGTGTATATATATCTATTTATATATGAATATATATTTGCATGAATTTACTTACACTTTATATTACTTCTGAAAAGATTTAAGGCAGTAGTGACAATAGGAAAGGAAAAATGGATAAAATTCAAGTTGCCAACACTTACCTTTTATTAGCGTGGCAGCCATGTGTTCTGTAGTGCTTTTTGAACATAAACACCCTGAAACTGTTCGTCGGATTGTGGCAGCACGTCCCTCCTTAGGCTGTGAGTAACTACAGAGGCTGATATGGTTTGGTTACAGTTATAATCTTGGACAAAAAGTTAAATTCTGTTCTTTAGACTGTTGAGGAGAATTTTTTTCAAAGGAGTATATAAGGAACACCACAGACCACTGTTATGTGCTTTCAACTCTTAATTTATAAGAAGTGTTTTGAAATAACCAGAAATGAAGGAGTCAGAGTGGTCTAAAGGGAAATGACTCAGGCACCCTTTTGCAAAGATATCAACTAATGAAACCGTTATCTTTCTGACTAGCCTGGGGCTGAGGTTTTGCCATGAGAGATCTTTCAGTGTTAATTTAACCAGGACAATTGCTGTTTTAAAAGGGTTTGATAGCCAGGCTGTGGAGCTGACAGGAAGAGCAGCTGCCTCCCCTGGGGAGGTTTAAAGGGCAGGGAAAGTTCAGCAACCCCCACTGCCCGCCCCCATCTCCTCCCTAGTGGCCCTACTTCACTTGGAAATTTTTGTGATTAGGGATACTCCATTGGGTAAAGGCCTGGTCTCCAGAAGACAACATTAAACAAGGCTATATTTTACCTGAATTTACCAGCAGTGCCCTTTCTGAATACACGGGCAGATGAATGAGTTAGGCAGTTCTCACCAGCCAGGACAGAGCCTGATAACTGAGACACAGGCGAGTACATTCAGGGTGAGAAAGTGAAGAAGAGGTGTTGTCCCAGGAAGACCTGGGCAGTAAGGGGTGGTGAAATGCAAAGCCATTGGACACGTGGAAGGGCATTTGCTGACTACAGGAGGATGACAAAAGTGGACATGAGGTGGGGAGGTCTGGTCTATGGTTTTGCTCAGGCTGGTTTTGCTTCTTGTTGTAACATAGATAAGCTTCATGAAGAAAAAAAACCAGGTCTTTTACTACTATTGACCTTTTTCAATCAGATTGTGCAATAATTTTTAAATAAGAACTACCTTGGCTTCTGGACTCAACATCCCACCTAAATAGCTAAATCCTTTTGACTTTTGCTCAGTGATTCGTCTTTGCTCCTGATTCTGAGACCACACTGGTTTCCAACTAAAAGCATTTAAAGACACTCAGCATCAAGTGTGTCTTCGTCTTGCTCCAATCTTGTGCCCTACTTTTACATTATTTTTTGTTCTATGTTATTGAAGCCAAATGCTCACTTTGCATCCAAGATATAATAACTAAATCTCAGCCCCATTCATTTATGTATTCACCCAATAATCATCAAATACTTGCTTGGGGTCAGGTGCTGTGTTAGGCACTAGAAACACAAAGATGAATTAAACATGGTCTCTGTCCTTCAGAAGTTCCCTTTAGTGCTAGAGGACGTGTCCCTGATGCTCTGGGCAGTTCCTGGGGCCCTCCACGACTGGGATCTGGCCTTGGCATAAGAATCCTGTCTCCCCTGCTCTTCCCTTCTGCTGAGCCCTGGGGTCTGCTCTAGAACCACACTTTCTGTCCAGAATCCAACTTTCATGTCATAAGGCTTTGAATTTAAGAATCTTGGAAAGTCCCCAGAGAGGTTTTGAACTGTTTCTATTTGTTCCAAGGGCTGTGCATTTTCCCTCACTGTGGGATTCAATTTACTGGAAGAAATAGCTATTTAAGAGCATCCTTGGACTTCTGCATCCTTGGACTTCTACATTCTTGGAATTTCAGCTATTAGGAGAAGTCCTTTGGCAGACTGTTCTGTGCTCTTGCAGGGACCCAGACAAGGAAAGCTTCTGGAAACGTGAGCTTTGACTTATGTCGCCTAGATCCCAAGGGTAATAATTTGGAAGAATTTTAAAAAATGTATGTTAGAGGTGTTGCCATTTCATTAAGGTAGTCAGTAGAGTTCCTGTACATTTTTATTTGTGATCTACAATGTTTTCAGTGTGCTTTGTGTAATTAAGAAAATGGAAGCAAAATGCTCAATTCCTGCTCCTTGAAGCAATTTTTCCCCATCTCTGACCCACAGTGAATTTTTTCTTCACCTAACTCTAGACGAGTTCTTTCTTTTTTCTTTCTTTTCTTCTCTCCTCTTTCTCATTCTTTCCTTCCCCTCTCCCTTTCTTCCTTCCTTCCTTCCTTCCTTTTTGCTTCCTTATAGTAAAGTAAATTCAACCAACATGACTTGATGTCTTTGTGGAAAAGCTGGCTAGCTTTTCACCAAATATTACTACCTCCATTCCATAGGGTAGACCTGCTGCTAGGAACTGGCTGCCCATCTGGGGACCATATTTCCCAACCTTTGTAGCTGTGTGGCTGCTTCTTACAAATGCACTGAGAGCAGAAGAGACGTAGGTCACTTCTGGGCCCAGGTGGTTAAGAAGTAGGAGTCTTCCTCATACTGTATGCTCCTGCTGGTGGAGGATCCAGCACAGGATCTCACAGCCATGGGAGATGGAGCCACAAGATAAAAGGAGTCCCTGAAACAACACCCAGATAATAGTCACCTCCCCTTTAAGAACACCCATCTATGTGAGTGAGAAATAAACTTGCATGGTGTCAAGAAATGAAGAGTTGGGAGTGTATTTGTTACTGTAACTAGTATTACTCACCTAATAGTGGCTGCTTAGTACAAATCACAGACCTAAGCACATCAGTTGACACGAAAGTGAATGAAACACAGTATACGTTCTACAACCTAGATGTTTAGAGGAACGAATAAAAACAATCATAATACAAGTTAGATTTCAATCACTCAGCAGTTTAATAAGACTCTTTGAGTTGCAAGTGACAGGCTTTATCAATTTGAATTGGCTTATCAAAGGGGGAATTTATTAGCCAGACACTCATATTATTCTAAAAAGACTGGAAAATCAAACCAAGGGTTAAGCAAGGACGTAATTGATTCCAGGAAGAAACTGGGACCAGGGGACCGGCATGCCGTGCTGCCAGGATTCACTCCTTATCAATCCGTTACGGCCGAGGGAGTGGGCCGTGGAGGAAGTGCAGCTCCTGCGGATATTACAGGACTTGAGATGGGGTCTCGTTCAGAAGTAGCGGAAAGCTCTTTTATTCTTAGAAGAAAGGGAAGCATATTTAGCAGACAAAATAGTTGGTTTCCTCTACAGCTGGAGTAATTATTTGCCAACTCACCTCACCCCCAACCCCCTTCTTTAGTTTTATTTAGTATATTTTGCATTGTTAACATTTCCTGTTTTTATGTCTGGACCCTGAGCTCAAATTAGATCTTTTTTTTGTTCGTCTGACTTTCCCCACCCCCAACAGTGCCTTGCATCTAACAGGGGCTTAATAAATATTTTTTATTGGCTGAGAGAATGTAATTAGAGCAATATGGTGGACTCAGGTCTCTTTAAATTTTCTCAGAGCCAGACACTCTCTTATCATCACCACCTCCTGCTCCTCTATATGAAACTTCAGCTCCAGCCACTCAAGGCTTCTGAACATGCCTTTTGCAAGTAGCCCCTCTGATTTGTCCCTGATGTTCTTATTCTTGCTCCTCGTGGGAGCCTGGCCTTCTCCCAGCCAGTCCAAGGTCTGTCACTCATGCCTTGTGAGGCTTAGCTCAGGTCCTGGCTCTGCTGAGAACCCTTCCTAGCTCACCACATTGCATGCACACTGGCTTGGCCTCTTTTAAATTCTTAACACCTCATACTAGCTATTGGCAAGTAAATATATTTTGTTACATTGTTCTTATATAGTTTTACACTGTTACATTAGTAACAAGTAAAAAAACCCTAATAGTTTAATTTTTTCCTCCAACTATATTGTAAACTCTTTGAAGAACAGGCACAATATATTATAACCTCCAGATGGGCAAATAGCTTGAATTACAGGCTTCGAATCAGTCTTTGCTGATAGATTGAATTCGGTCTTATTTTCAGTTCAAGACAATTATCCCATATGTAAGATAGTTAAGAATCTCCAAATATTTGCATTAGTACAGTAGTTCCTTAAATGTATATATTTTCCTTTCATTTTTAAATTAAAGGAATTTGTCAAATGGTTGAGTGGAATATCCCAGACTTTTGTTTTTAAAGATACCACCTTAGAGATGATGAAATCTATTGTGCAGAGAGAAACCAGAGTCAGGCTGCTTATTGACTATGCAGAGAAGCAGCTTCTCTAGAACTGTAAATGGTAATCATTAATTAGATTGCTTTTCCTACACTGTCCCGTGTAGTGGTGGATGGTATATTCACCATCCACCTGAGTGTGATGTGTATGAAAAGCAGAGTGTGTGACAGGAGGTGCAGAAAGGCTGGGCTGGGGAAAGTTTCTGACAGACTGCAGTGTGCAAAGGTCAGAAAATACCTAGGTTTGGAACAGGGAAGCATTAAACATTCGAAAACAAATCTACCTTTCTGTTTCCTTACCCTCAGCTGCACCACACACCATCTGCTCCTAGGATCCTGCCCCGTATCCTGTGCTTTCTAGAATCCCCCCGCTTCTCCCTCATGGGCTTCTTTTTAATCATGATTGTCTCCTTTTTATAAATGACACACAGAGTAAAAACTCCTCCTTATTTTTTGGCTCACAAAATTATGAAAAGGTTCTGCCTACAATTGGAATAAACAACTTTTTGTATTAGAGAAAAATTTCCTTTCAGTTTCTTCTTCTCAAAAACTGTTTTCATTAATTGCTAGAAATGTAACATGAATTTTGATATTTGAGGAATTTATAGGATAATAAAAGGTTAAAAAGGAATGGCTTTAGGATATATCTTGTTCAGGTCTCTTATTTTTATAAATTGAAAAAAAAAAAACTAAAGTCCACATAGTAAAAGAGCAAAAAACCCAGAAAACAGAAGTTCAACACTAATGACCATTATTTTACAACTAAGGTATACATCTTCAATTTTGAAATTCAATTTAAAATTGTGTTACAAATCCAACAGATAAAATAGTCACCCAGCAACACATGTGATTTTGGCCTGCGTTTTAGTTTACAAGGCTTGTTAGTCAAAATGCAAATGAATGATCACAGCCTCCATGATTCTAGGGGCTGTTATTTCAGTAGACTCCGTGTGAGAGGTGGCTGCTTGCACACTAATGAGCCAACAGGCCCAGGTCAAGGAGGAATGGCCAAACCATTTTCTCTCTGGGTTTCTCTCTCACTGAAAACCAGTCCATTAACTTATTTTTTAAAATTATAGCTCTGGGCCAAATGCAGTGACTCAAACCTGTAATGCCAGCACTTTAGGAGGCCGAGGCAGGAGGATGGCTTAAGGCCAGGAGTTTGAGACCAGCCTGGGCAACATAACGAGAACCCATTTCTACAAAAAAGAAAAAAGAAAAATTAGCCAGGCATGGTGGCTGTAGTCCCAGCTACTTCAGAGGCTGAGGCAGGAGGATCACTTGAGCCTAGAAATTCAAGGTTGCTGTGAGCTAGGCTGATGCCACTGCACCCCAGTCTGGGTGACAGAGTGAGTCCCTGTCTCTAAAAAAAATAATTGTATCTCTACATTTTATATTCTAGTATACTAAAGTGATTTAATGTTAGGGAAAATGTTCTATATTCTTAGTCTTCTCAAAGTTCTTAAGACAGGACTAGAAGATAGTTAATTGCTTTTAGCTTAATGCTGATAGTTACCACATGTTTTTTCTTTTCTCACAACAACAGCTAACATTTCTAGCAACAATAGTTAACGTTTATTGAATTCTTATCATGAATCAAGTCCTTTGCTTACATCACCATGGCTATTTCAGTGAGTGAAGTGCTGGTTATCGTTTCCATTTTACTGATGCTAAAACTGGGGCCCAGACAGGTTACCCAGCCTGTAAGCTGGGAAGCAAAAATTTGAATCCAGACAGTCTAACTTCAAAGATCACCTAAATAATGCTAGACTGGCTATCCAGGCAAAGCCCTGTGAGGAATATCATCTCTTTCCGCTCTAGTTTCAAACCTAGGAATACACTGAATAGATCAAAAGTGCTCAAAAGGATACTCTTTCCTTTTGCATGACCCACGGAAAAGGAGAATGCAGTCAGGTACATAGATGGTTGTCCCTTTTTAGGGACAGAATAGGGACAGAATTGGGGAATTTGGCTTTATTTGGCACTTCTACCCATAATCATGAATGCTCCGATAGTCACCATGGAGACCTGAAGTTCAGTTATAGTTCTCTTTGCTATTCAGATCAAAATAAGGACTAGAGGATAACCCTTATAAGTGTTACTGATGGGTGTCCATTGTAAAAATATTTTTCTATTTGCTGCCTTTTACCTCCCCACAAAATGAATGACTATGGTGAGTGCCTGAATTTTTCAGGCTAGTCAAATATTATGCCCTATTTTTCCTCATGATTCCAAAAGGCCAATATTTTGATGTTCAAACTGTTCCCTTAAAGATAGCCCAAGGGCAGTTCCAGAAGCCACACAATCCCCCGTGACATACTAAGTTTGATTTTTGGTTTGGAAATGTGCTTAGGGTAGAGAAACTGCCTTCACCCATTCTTCTCAAGACTGACATCTGTAGTCTTAGTTACGAGGACACACATTTCATTGCAGTTTTAGATCCAGAACCCTGTGGTTGCTGGCAATCGTGGTACATAGCAGGCAGGTTGCAGATAATTGGCATATCTCCCTAGGGAGTGGGTGCTTTATTTATAGGTAATAAGAACTCAAAATAAAATGAAGGACAAAGTCTCAATGGTTCCATTCTCTCCCTCATGGTGTTAATAATAAATTAAGGCCCAGCCTTTGGTTCATAAAAGTATTTCCGGAACCTGAACTCCTGTACTCAGTAAGTGGACCAGCTTCTTTCTCAGCACCGGTGCCTTCTTTTATACTCTCTTAATTAGGTTACGTCAGGATAATGAGGACATTGGTGCCTTTCAGCTGAGTCAGCCAACAATGCTGCTTCCACTGGGCCCAAAGAAACACAGGGGATGAGGGGGTAGGATTTGAAGACCGTGCCAGCCCCACCAGGTCAGGAAGCACCAGGGCCCAAGGGTGGGAGCATGAGTGCAGTAACCTGGTTCTCCTCTGTCCTTTCAAGTCCAAGCAGAGGATGCTGGGAAATCAGGTGGGACACATGCCTAAGTAACCCTGCCTGACACTTACATACTATTTACTATCTTCCAGGTACTTTTCCTTAGCCCTTTGAAAATTTGCTCATTTAGTCCTCATAACTATGCTGTGAGGTAGGGACTGTGACTGTCCATCTCAATTTATAGAGGAGAAAATTAAATCACAGAGAGTTCAGTGACTTGCCCCAGGTCTCAGAGCTGAGATGTGTGTGGCAGAACTGAGATTTGAACCCAGTTCGTCTAAGAGAGAGATGGTGAGAGCTCCCTACTTTGTTTCCCGGATCCCAGGGAGCTACATTGTGTCCTATCCACCGGAGTATGTGCCCCGTGCCATTTCAAAGGGCAATGTGACTTGCACCAGGAAGACAAAAGACCAGGAGTGTCCTCTTTCCGCTGCTCTATGGCATGATTCTGGAGGAGCACTTCCCAGCCCCAAACACTCCAACAGTACGGAGGTCCCTTCCTCTGGCTGCTCCCTAGCTCAGGCTGGCGCCAGGCTGCCTTTGAAAATAGAGGACATGGGCAGATGTGCGGCCGGTTCCCTTCTGTGCCAAGCAGGCACAGTGCCACTCCCTCGTGGAAGGACTCTGCCCCTTTTTCTTTCTCTTTGACCCAGTGGGCGAAGGAAGTTTAGTCTTTAGGCAATTGCTCATTGCCTTTGAACATTAAGTTCTATACTAGAGAAATGAGAGTCCGAGCATGTATTCTGGGGTACGTTTCTAATGAACTCTGAAAGGTCAGCCTGCCCTTCCTAGAATAAAAGCCTTCCTTTTTACCATATGCATGGCTCTGCTGGCTCCGCGTGTGTGTGTGTGTGTGTGTGTGTGTGTGTGTGTGTGTGTGTGTGTGTGAGAAAAGGGCTGAAAGAAGAAGAAAAAGAAGAAAAACCCAGACATCTCACTGAGAATATTTTAATAATATTTAAAGTTGGGTCTGTTATCTTGGTAGAAAGTATACTTGATACAGATGCTCAAAAACAAAGTGACTGTCCTGTTCTGAATCAGAGGTCATCTTTTCTCCATCAGTGGGCCTCTGATTTTACCTCTCAGGTCAGACTGAAGAAAGCACAGCACGTAAGCTCCTCCAGGAGTGTTCTGAGGATAGCAGCTTGTCTCTGTGCATGGGTGTAGCCTCCCTTTTCCGGGGTTTACCCCCTCAGCTGGAGGATGAACCACAGGGTTTCTGCAGGCCTAGCTGAATGACACCATTGTACAAAAGGTACATTTTCTTGCACAGGTGGAAAGGTAGCAACTTTGCTCTCTCAGCTCTGTGAAACTCTAATGCCCTGAATAGCAACTCTGCCTCCACCAGAGCAGAGCCTAATGCAACCCTCAGGTCCTAACAAAGCCGAAGCCATTTGCTGAAGAGTCCCTCCGCTTGGGCAGTTATGACCCAGAGGTCCTGTTGACAGACATATATTCACACATACATTTGTATATATAAATGTATATGTGCACGTACACACACACACGTGGTATAAATGCGGAAGAACTAGATTCCATGTTTATGCAAATAGTACCAAAACGGTGACAGATATTTTCCTTTATAAATGAATTGTGAAAAGAAAAACTACTTAATGAAAATAATAAAAGAACTGAGAATGGTGTTTTCAATTTCCTTGGTGGAAAGTCATTTTCCCAGATTAAATTGTCTGTTACTACCTTACTGGCTGGTCTCTCTCAGGCTAGAATTCTTGGAGTGCCCTTGAATTCATTTCTGTGTTTTGGATGCTTTATGATTGCATATGGCTGACACTTCATTTTATTGCTAGAATTTGGTAAATATTAACAGATTAATGCTTCCCTCCGCCTTTCCTTTCTGTGGACCTCATCCCTCATAACTCCTCTCTGTTCTCTCTGCCTTGGCCCCAGAGACAAGAACACTTATTGCTTTATTTTATAGCCATCCTGAAAATAGACATGGGCTCCTGCATAGTGTAGTACACAGAATTTTAATGAGTACGAAGCAAGCAGTTTAGTCCTTCACTCTGATATGAGAGGGGTGACGTCAACCTATCCAGGAAATACTGAATTGATTTTAAAATTGCTCTGAGGGTGAATAGATCGGTGGGACTGTGCATTAGCATGAGACTGCCTACACCCACTCATATCTCCCTGTTTGTTCTTCTTAACACCAGAATTATTAGAAACCACCTGAATAGATGCCCTTCAAAATATAAGTCGAGGGATTGGAGAATGTTGATTTTTTTTAAGCCTAAAATTTGTAACTTGCCGTTATCCTAGATTTAAAATTGTCAGACATATTTAGCTTTCAATTTGAGTATTGTCTTTCTAATTTTAGGATTTCGTTCATTTCTTAAAAGTAGGAATTGCTCTTTCGCATCACCTCTTTTGCCCCTCCCTCTTTCCATAGGCCTCCTACTCGGTCTTGAAGGACATTCTGGTGCTTTAGCATAAAGGGCACTATATAATGTTTTCTTTGTTTCCCATTCTGCTGTATGAAATGGAAGGCCCTGGCATCCAGTCTGTGAAAAGCTAGTATTGTGAGCTATTTGCAAGAGGCATTATTCAGTGAGACCCTCTCTAACATCAAAGCCAGATAAACTCTCTCTAAACCAAACCCCAACAAACAATGAAAACCCTAGCCCCAGTGTATCCTAAATGGACAACTCCTTCGTTCAACTCTCTAGAATATGGTTAGCTTTTTAGATTGCTGCTGTTCATAATCATTTGCTTTTCTTCTTGCAACTTTCTTTACAGCTTCTTGGTTTAGCTAGTGATTAACTAGTTAATTAATTAGAAAAGATCTATAAAGTTCTTTGAAGAATAAACATACTACTTACTGCAAGGCTGCATTATGTAATATTAAGAAGATCATTTAATTCTCCAAGCTTCTTAAGAAAAAGGAAATAAAAATCTCTTCTAAATTCAACTGCGATGACTTCAGAAATTCTGTTAACCTTTTTAGTAACTAACCTTAATAACTTGGCCAGGCCCAGTGTCTCACACCTATAATCCTAGCAATCTGAGAGGCTGAGGGGGAAGGATTGCTTGGGCTCAGGAGTTTGAGACCAGCCTGACCAAGACTGAGACCCCATCTCTACTAAAAATAGAAAAATTAGCCCAGCATTGTGGTGTGCACCTGTAGTCCCAGCTACTCGGGAGACTGAGGCCCATGGTGACAGAGTGAGACTCTGTCTCAAAAAACAAAGCAAAGCAAACAAAAAAAAACCTAAGGAATCTAAAGGTTTTGATTTTTTTGCTTTTTAGTTGACTCCACAGGCATTTTTTCTGCTGGAGATAATTCCCAATAAATACTCTCTAACAATGACCATTATTATAAACATTCCTGAGACTACTCTCCTCCCATTCAAGCAAAACTGACCATTTAATGATTTGTTAAGCTCTATGGTGTATACAAGGAAATACATGCCCTATAACTTGTCCTTAAAAAGCTTATAGCACACATAAAACAATAATTCATAATATAAGGCAGAATCTGATATGTCTAATGAGTGGTACAGAATGATCAGGGTCCTGGGTGTGAAGAGAATCATCTCATTGTGGGTTGTCCTGGTTCCCAAAGGAGCCCAATAGGGAAGGTTCAAACTTTAAATTGGTCTTCAAAGGAGTCTATAGTCTCTGTGGAGGTGGAATCCATTCTATGTTGAAGGAAAGCAGCTATATACAGAGATGAGTATGCCTGATACATGCTTAAAAGTTGGTGCACAGACAGGCCTGATTTTAATGCTGGGTTCATTCAAGGTTAGCGTAAGTTTGGAAAGAAAACCAGAGTAAAGAACACGTCAAACTACCAGGCTGAGGAAAATTGTATTTCACTTATAAAGATATAGAAGATTTCATAATACCTATCGTTTTCTAAAGAAGAAAACAAATCCTTTATTTCACCACTTTGAAAATGGCAGAAGAGTCATCTTGTTTGGTAAAATGATTACCCGACCTAGAGGGCAGGAATTATGCCACGATGGAACAAAAGGGAAAATGGGACTCAAGTTGTGTCTGGCAGGGAGAAGTATTGGCTTGCTTCTTCCTCTTTTCTAATAATTACAAGAAGGGGAAAAAAACAACTCAAATCTGTCAAAATGCCTTCTACGTAGCAGTGTTCAATATAGACTGGATGGATATATGAATAAACAACCATTTGGTTGATGAACCCAATAAAATGAACAAGAGCCATCATGTAAAGCCTGGAAGGAAATTGCCTTTATATAACCCACTTTCTGCTTCATTAAAGATTAACTCATTTTTATCTACATATGACATGAAACTGGACAGAGAAATGGATCTTTTTCACTCTACATTTGAAAGACAAATGAAGAGCACAGAGAACAAAAGAAAACGAAAACAAAACAAGATGAAACAAAAGCCTGACACATCCCACATGTTAACAAGCTAAAATAATGTATTGCTGATTGGCGGTCCCTTGGGGAAAAGGAAGCTAAACAGCCTCTTAAAGAAGGACATTTAAATGTTTTCCAGGTGGCTTTTACTCTGTCAGAACCCATTATGCTGAATGGGGATACATATTTACAGGCTGCTAATACCCAGCTGAAGAGGAACCATACCTGAATTATTTCTAAGTGTCCTGGGAGCCCAGAGGTAGCTAAAAGCATCTCTGCTTAGATGCCACTTTCAGTCAATTGCAGCTGTTACTTGAGTTGTCATTAACCCATAGTCGGGGAACAGGACTTGAACCTGAATCAAGGTTCTATTTCCTTGCACATGAAATTCAGCAAAACAATGAAGAGCTAAAAAAATATAGCCAACATTAGCAATGTGATGGGTTGCCTTTTAAAGGCACGAGGTAATGTAGTAATGAGTTTTGGATCAGTTCCTCAAGAGCCAAATTCGATTTCTAATCCTGACTAATTTTCTTTCAGCTATTCCTTCAAATGCGGGTCTCCCTTCAATGAGGATGTCGTTGTTGTCACATTACTAGATGATAGTTCATATATTGTTATTTGTAGGTTGTTTAGTAAATTCAGAGGACGTGGACTAAGTCCAATTTACTTTTTAATGTAAAATATCACCCGGTTTTATTATGCAGATTCCTCTTGAATAATGAAATTCTTGGGTTGCCATTAGGAACCAAATGCTGTTAAGTCACATAACCTCTCTGATTTTTAGTCTCCCCATCTATTTTATAAAATAAAAACTTGAAATAAATGATCTCTAAGTCCTATTCCATTATTCTTTCTATTATTTTCTGATCCTGTGCCTACAACATGTTTTCTATCAAAACTGGTGGTGTGCTGTGCACCCTAAAAGGATGGTAGCAGGTTGGCCTTGGTTCATCAGCAACACAGCTGAGTGGGATTCCGTCTGGCAAAGCCTATTTACTGGTGCACTCTATGATCCCCCTTTTCAGCCATTTGTCTTATCTGGTTAGAATAGTGGTTTCTAGAATAGCACCATTAGCATCACCTGGGGATTTTTTAGAAATGAAAATTTCAGGCTTCACCCTAGACCTTCTAAACCAGAAACTCTGGGGTAAGAATCAGCTTTATGAGTTTTAACGAGCCTTCCAGGTGATGATGTTATATACATTAAAGTATAAGAACATTGCTCTAGAGGTTAAAGTTGCAGGTTCAAACTCTGAAGTGGCCACTGATTTAATTCTGTACCCTGAACTTAACCCACAATATTATAAATATCCTCCGTTGTTCATCAGAGATTGGGGTACCCTGCTTGGCCAGATCAGCTCTACTGCAACTCACAGATCTTGAGCTATTGATTTGTATGAAAGTGTGTTTCAATAAGCCTTCAAGGGCATCTATTGCTTTGATCCCAAATGAAACCTTTTCTTCGTTGCTCGTGCCACCCTGTCTCTGGTTAGTCCTGTTCCCTTACTACATGTTTCACTCTTCCTTGGTCCTTCCCATTTTCATACCTTGGCTATTTTCTCTATTGCCTAAAATAAATTCTGAATTTTCTTGCTAACAACCCAAAGCTGCCAAGACTTGGAGACAACTACCATCTCCAGGAAAGTCTTCCTTAATAACATCCCATAGATACTTCCTCTTGAATATCCTTAAAATTCATCACCTGGAATAGCACTCCTCAGATGAAATACTATAACACAATCACCTGAAAGAGGTTTGTAAAATGCAGATTCCTGTGCTCCATTCCAACCAACTCACTGAATCAGAATCTCTAGGGTGCAGAAACTGTGTTTTTAACCAGATTCTTAGGAGATCCCTGTGTGGCTATTAGTAGATGAGGTGTTTGGAAATCATTGAGCTAGAACAGAAGTTGGCAAATTTATTTTGTAAAGGGCCACAAGGTAAATATTTTGGGATTGTGGGCTGTATGATCTTTCTCACAACTACTGAATGAAGCTTCAGTCTCAACTTCGCTGTTATAGCACAAAAGCAGCCATCGACATATATACTCAAATGAATATGGCTGTGTTACAATAAAACTTTATTTACAAAAACAAGGCACAGGGCTGC
>NW_012139413.1:12050771-12135846 GCF_000956105.1 Propithecus coquereli
AGGAAGATAAAGGATCATAAAAGGTTCAAGAACAGCCTAAACATCTGGAATATCCTTGGTTCTTGGATTTTTGAAGAATGACTTATCTGTTGAGGCCACAAGCCAGAGTGGTAAACTTGTTTTTCTGTTTTCTCTTTCTGGATAAATCAATGAGGGATTAATGGGTCAAATTTGAAGTACAATTTAAAATGACTATGGTGATTTAAATACACAATCAATGAATTTGTTTTCCCATATACTTTGTGGAAATTTATTGATTTAGGAATAGATCCTGGTGCCATTAATGGGAACTAAGACAAATATAAATAGATTTAGAGAAAGAAAGGACAGATCTTCTTAGGGAAGCCATAGGGCATTTATCTGTGAGCTTATAGGAAAACTGGATGGCTTGCATTTTGCAGGGTTGAGGAAGAAAAATTTATTTAGGCTATACCAAGAAACTGCTATATCTGAGTAATACAAAGGTATCTTTGACTATAAGCAGCTCATCCTAGAACCAAATCTTAATCACGTTCTCATGTCTAAGCGTGGATGAATTCCTGCCTATAACATGTAAGGGCGTAGGGTGGAATTAATGACTCATCTTTGAAATAGTAGTGGTAGGTTACCAGCTGGTCTTTCCATCTCATATCAAGAAATTGGATGAAGTATTCTACTGTCTCAAGAAGAGTGTTGTAGAGTTATCAAACATTAGAGCTGGAAGGCATCCTCACTATTCCATTTTTGTAGATGAAGAAATTGAAATTCAAAGAAGAGAATTTCTTCTCTAACACTTTTTTTGTTGCTGCCTTGAACAAACATTTACATAGAGCTTTTCAGTTTACAAAGTGCTTCCTTGTTTTTATTTGATTCCTACAACAAGCCTGCAATATAAATACTGTTGTGATAATAAATCCCTTTTATTGAGAAGAAAATTGGGGCTCAGAAGGATGAAGTGAAACGTCATCCTTGTATTCTCCCTCTTGTTATCTCTTATGTCCACTAAGTCCAGGGAATACTAAATCAATATCACTTCACTCTTCAAGTTTCAATATCCTCATCACTCCTGCAATAGACCAAGCCACCTTGCATTTTTCTCTTGATCACAGCAACAGCTCAGTATTGACCCACTTGCTACCAGGTTTGATCCCAACCCATCTCCAAGTATTTAAAACAAAGATATGATCATATTATGGCTAAATTTAAAATCTTGAATAATTCCCAAGTGCATGTCAGTAATACATGGCATAAAATGTTCCTTTAATCTGCCTCTGCCTATGGGTTTAGCCTCAGCACTTACACTCCTGTTCTCATTCTCCTTCTCTACCACACTCATGCCCATATACTGTTTTCTATTTTGTAGTTCTCAATGTGACAAGTCACCTGATAATGGGACAGCAGGAAAGGGAAACAACTTTCTTTCAACTTTAAGATGGGAAGACCGGATTCATTGAATTCACTTGAATCTCTATTAGCTAGCATAGTGCCAGATATTTTATAGATACTCAACAAAGATTTGCCAGATGAATGGACGATGGAAAGGTGAATTCCTTTATTTCCATTCAAGGCCAGAGTTGTAGTATCTCTATTCGTTTACTGATGTCAGGGAGGCATGTTTTACTTTCCACAGAATTCTTCACATTTAATGATTGAAATGGAGGTTTCATTTAAGGTTTATTTTTTTTCTTCAAACCTGTTTAATACTCTTCAGTTAGTCTAAACTTTTTAGATATTGGCTGGTCATCTCTTATACATTGTGTTAGTCAGGTTCTTCCAGAGAAATAGGACCAATGTAGGGATAGAAAGACAGAGAGAGAAAGAGAAAGGGAGAGAGGGAGATAAACCTCTAGGAATAGCTTTATTTTAAGGTATTGGCTCACGTGATTATGAAGGCTGTGAAGTCCCACCATCTGCTGTCTGTAAGTGGGAGACCCAGGTCGACCAATGGTGTAATTTGAAGGCTGGAGAGCTGGAGGGTCAATAGTGTACATTCTAGTCCAGGTCTGAAGATTCAAGAACCAAGAATGCTGAGGGCAGAAGAAGACCAATATCCCAGTTTATGCAGTTAGGCAGAGTTAATGCAAACTTTCTCCACCCTTTTGTTTTATTCAGGCCCTCAATGGATTGGATGATGCCCACCCGCACTGGGAAGGGCCATTTGCTTTATTCAGTCCACCAATGCAAATGCTAATCTCTTCTAGAAACATTCTCACAGACATACCCAGAAATAATGTTTAGCCAGCTATCTGAGTGTTCTGTGGCCCAGTAAAGTTGACACACAAAAATCAACCATCACAAAGATATTAATAACATATACATAGATGTGTATCCTTTAAATAACTTCACCTTTTAGGATATTTAATGAATATGCTATTAATTTATTAAGTTGGTATAAGTTGTGAAGTTTGTATAGATAAACAATAGAAAGCCTTTTTATTCTGAGTTTGATAGGTATTATTTTTTTAAGCTTTACTTCTTCAAATATAAAACATTTTAATATATGCTTGCTGTTGTTAATATATTACAGATGAGGATTCCATTTTGTCCATTATTTGAGGTGAGAAAAGGAGGACAACTTTTTCATTAGGCTTCCATCTAGTCATATTAACATGGACACTCACCTTTAGCAACGATTACCGAGTTCTATTTTCTGATGAGCATATTAACGGTGTGTTAATATTTTTCTCCTTTAATCTTTTCAGAAGAGAGGTTTATCAGTTTCTTAATTGACCTCCAATGTGCTTGAAAATTAGGAGTAATAAACACATGCAAATTAATGCCTGTTTATGTTGAACAGAAAAATCCTTTGGGTTGAACAAATATTTGGCTCAAACACTGCCCATATCATGTGTTCAATTTTTTTAATTAACTTTTTTTGGTTGAAGTCATAAAAACCTGCATGTGCAAAATACAACTGAGAAGTATTTTTGCATTGATCCCCTTATACCTTTGATTTTGCTTCATTTACCGTTGGGTTGGCATTGATATATCTTTAATGA
Organism: Propithecus coquereli; assembly: GCF_000956105.1. Classification (NCBI taxonomy): domain Eukaryota; kingdom Metazoa; phylum Chordata; class Mammalia; order Primates; family Indriidae; genus Propithecus; species Propithecus coquereli. The sequence goes on from NW_012139413.1 coordinate 12,053,750, forward strand.
GCACTTTTATTTTCACCTCCAAAATGTTGGGTAGCTATGCTAGGCTTGAATATACCTCTTTTCATGGTACTGTCAAACAAATGGATGTAAGACTGGCAGGGAAGAAGGAAGAAGAATGTACTCTTGGAATATTAACATGGAGGGCATGGCCAACTAAGTGAGTGTAACGTGGGGCTGTTACAATGCTGCATATCAGCCGGGGCCCTCTTGGTTCCTTGGGAGGATTCTCTTGGACTGAGATGGTGGTGTGAAATATACGTGGTGGCAAATCTGGGTGTGGAGCTGACAACTGGTGTAGATAGTGTGTTTCATGATGTATCCTGTATTATTATAATGGAATCTAAGTGTCAGGAAGTGCGGCTCAGTTATCTTGATGAGTAATTGCACAAATGGCACAAAGCTACTACTACTGATACTCATATCACACTAGGTCCTGAGCTAACTCTGCCAAGCAAAGAAGTGTTTTATTATAGACACCTTCCCTTCCATTGCCCACAGCCCAGATTGTGGGCTTAGAGTGAAATGATTTCCATATTTGAGGTCCACTGACCTAGCTGTGTCTTAGCTATGACACTGATTATCTGTGGTGCCTGCTGCACAACCTCTGCTTAGCACCTGCACCAAGCTCTGAATGGCTGTGCATCCCATGAGTCACAGCACTTCCCACTACCTGCTCCTCCATATCATGTCTGTCTGTCTGGCTGGACATTGTTGTCTATCTGACCAAGTTTGCATTTATGAATCCTAATTTATTGTCTTCATTTAAAACCAAGACAGATCTGTATTGTATTCTAAACACATCATTAGTCCCAAATATTTACTGGGGTCCTAATGCAGGTACATTCCCCAGGATGACTGCTGCTTCCTGGGTCTCTCACCACTATGCCCTTCAAACAGCCTAATACCTTATCTACCCAGCAGACCTGCAGAGCTTGTTGCTGCAATTGAGTCAGTAACTCTAACCTTTGTTCTGTCTAAATAATTAGACATATCTGCCAGCTCCTTGTGGCCTCCTATCTCCCATATACCTCAGCATCCATCGTGACTCCTGCCCAAGTTAGTCTAAATTCTGAAGACTCTAAAACCCTATTAGTGTGCTTGGTTTGTTCATTGATTTGTAGGTGACAAAAATGTGTCAAATGGATTTGTCCCTGGAAGGCAGAAAATAATATGTTCTAGAAGCAAGGAAACCTTTGGGAGCTTTAGACAGGAATAAAGGTTTCAGTAGCCCATGAACTTTCTAATCTCACTTTAATGGACATGCTTTTCTTACCTGTCACTGGTTTGCTGCCATCAAAATCTTTGTTGTTATGTGTCAGAGCTTTAAAAACTCAAGGTTAGCATCAGGAGTAAAATCATAGTCTAGGCAGATAAATTAAGCATGGACCCCCTTGGATGTGAGAAATAGATAGGACATAAATGTCACAGGCTGTTGGAAAAGCCCCCGTCAGAATGGCTATAGAGGTGGTCTGAGAAACAATAATTTATGCCTGTGAATAATGGGCCCTTCTAATGAACCTAGAGCAGGAGGGTGACAAGGTGACTGGATTGTGGCATTGCTCTGAGTGGAACAGACTCCAAGGTGAGATTCAGGAAGTAGATAATTTGATTCCCAGGAAAGATGCAAGCACATCACCGTGGAATGTAAGTGATCTGGAAGTTTCAGGAGCAAGCTAAAGACTAGGGAATATTCCTTTGATTCAGCTAATGTTTATTGGAAGGTGCTCTAGGTGTTCTCAACTTTGTTATCAAATTATTGTGCCATACCAACAGATATGACTAAGTTACTTTCTCTAACTTGGATTTTCTGAAGCGAATTCTGAGAAATACCTGCATCAGTATCCCCTGGGGTGCTTGTAAAAAGCAGATTTCTATGCCCTATCTAAAGCCTATTAAATGAGAATGTCAAAGGTAGACCTTGTCTTATGTACTCTGAAATTTGAGAATAGTTTTTGAAGACCATTTAGTTTTGTTCTACTAGGGCAACCTTCTGAGAACCTTTTATACACATACACACACACACACACACACACAAACACACACACAGACACACAAGCAGTGGGTTCTATTCAGAACAAGAAGCCAGTGATAAAGTTTTAAAGCATTTTGGGGTGTGGGGAAATGTTTTACTCTACGACTATACTTTGGGCCTTTAGGGATTGGAGGAGGGGTAACCCTGAAAGTCTACTTAAGGGAGGATATGGACAGACAGGTAGGCAGGGTGCATGATCCACTAGGAGCACCCTGGGAACCAAGGAAGTTCAGAAGTATTTAGGAATTGCAGAGAAAACTAAATGAATATTTATCCTTTGGAGTTCTATTTTTAGGGTTGTAAGAACTGAGTGTCAAAACAACTTGCCTAGGGTTAAATTTATAATTACCCCCTCAGGATTGTTTGAGTGTTGTATGGTTGTATGGTGCTACTTCCATCAGAGTTGTTGTCTATGAACTTCCTTCTTAGGGATGGGATCCAGTCCCTGATAACAGGGCTGTGGATGCACTGGCTGACAGAAAGGAACAGGAGCCTCATGTTGCTGAGAAGTGATTTTCTAGATATGCATGGAGCAATATGGTAGTCCTTAGATACTGTTGGCAATTTAAATTTATTAAAACTAAATAATATTAAAAATTTAGTTCATTAGTCATACTAGCTCCATTTCAAGTGCTCAATAGGCACAAGGGCCATTATGTTGGGTAGTGCAAGTATAGAACAGTTCCACCATTGAAGAAAATTCCACTGGACAGCACTACTCTAGAAGAACTAGCTATGGTGGGAATGGAAAGCAGAAGTGTTTTTATCTGCTGAGAGATGTTGTCCAGTACAGGGCATGGAATAAGGATGGGGGAGAAAAAGGTGGCTTCAGTGTCAAAAGGGTTAGGGCTATTTGTGGGTGTATCAGGTCTGGCTACTTTCAGCCTATAACTCTTAAGTATCATCACTCCAGTTTGTGTCTAGGCCAACTCCCGGGGTTAACTCCTGACACTGTCCTGATTCTCTTGATCATTTGCTTCCTTCTTTGGGAAGGAGTGGAGGAGTGATTTGACACAGTGGCCCACCAGGGAATGTGCTTGTTAATGTAACAGGTGAATTGCCCTGGATGGTTGCTAACCAGGAACTGGACTTTTTCACATTTTGGTTAGAAAAATATGATTAGAAAAGCTAAGTCCCTCTTGAGATCCATGTAAATGCAAATTCATCCAAAGAAGGCAGACTTGGGAAGGATGGGAGGAAGCCAGTGCTTACTTCATTCAAGTAACTCAAGCAGAGAATCCAAGTTCTGCAACTCTGAGTTGGGCTTATTAAGCCAGATCCACCAATCCAAGGAAATAAGAATCTCATGGCAATTGGGCCAGCCAGAATTCTCCCTAGTGAATAAGAGTGTGTGGAAAGAGAAATGGAAGAAGTACAAGAGGACAGAGCCAGATGTTTTTAGAGAAAACAGCTCTCTTTGTTTTTGTTCAGTGTCCCCTTTCTCCTCAGGACTCTGAAAGGGGCTGGGTTGGGGGAAGGGGTAACGCCACAGTCAAAGCCAGCTTTTCCCCCAGATAACTAAGGCTTTTTCTTCTTGGGCCAAGCTTGTCTTACAGTCTCTTTCTGTATGAGTTCTTTCCCAGGAGGCTCTTCAGTTCCTGAAGCAAACAGTCTCCTGGCAGACCCACCCTACGAGGCAGCCAGACTCAGCTAAATATCAGTAGCAAACAACGCAGCTGGGACTCTTGCTATGATAAGATTCATTGGCAGCCTATCATGTGCCAGGAGTGTACAGGGATATTATTTAGTTGATTCTTCATAATAAACCTATGAGAGAGGAATTGTAATATCCATTCTGCAAAGAACTGAACTGAGGTTCTGAGAAGTTAAATCATTCGTTCAAAGTCCCTGAGCTGTACTGGTGAATAGAGGAACCCAGATGTACACAGTATCGGAGCTCACTCACACTTCTGCTACTAAACGACATTGCCAGTTGGGCTTCATAGTTAGTCTTTAAAACTCAAGTTCTGGCTCCTGCCACTGTAGGATTTTGTGTGTGGAGGGATTGTGCATAGCAAGGGATTGAGGGAGCGTGAGGCACATTAAACACGATCCAGGAGGCTGGGTCTTGACAGACATTCCCAGCTCAGTTTTAGGTATAACAAATACTCCTGAAAGCACTTAGAATTAAAATTTTAGAGACTTAGACTCTAAAAAAGATGAGAAGAAATAATATCAAATGGGAACCAGGTATGAGTCTCTTGCCTAGGTATCTGCTTTTTCCCATATGAAATATTCAGAATTTCATGAGGCTGACCTAGATTTACGCAGATAGAAATCACAATGATTTTACAAGTCAAGGAACTCATCTTACTTTGTGTGTGAGATAGAAAAGTTCTGTAAAAATTCAACACATGAGAGAGCAACTGGAGTAGATTTGAAGAAAACCATCCATTTTCCATGTGTGTCAGCACAGTACCCCAGGTGAACTAGGCCTTTGGTTGACAACGCAAGGAGTGCTCTTGTGGTGGTGTCTTTCCTAGTACTTTGCCCATGCTTGTGGTGTTGTTTTGGGTCAGTATAGTGGGTTATTGATATATTTCTGCCTCTTTTTAAGTTATCTGTGAAGCTACACCATATAATCCACTGTTGGCTGTTCTGCATGTTCCCAATGCATGTTCCCAGGTAAATTCCTTGGAAAATATTGGGAGAAAAACTAGAATTTATATTCCTGTGTTATCCAGACCATTGACATGAACTGGTAAAAACCATAGTAGAGGAAAAAATTTGAACCAAAATCTCAGTAGAAATTGGTAGGTTTATATGAACTTTGTTTTGTGGCTTGTGCATTTTGGAAACACAAATTCTAAGTATTACTCTGTGGGGGCTGGAAACCTAATGAAGTCATAACATTCTCCAAAAATGGAAGCCAACTAATTTGGCTTAGACTTAGGTAGACTACTCACATGCACCATTCCAAGCAGTGGCCTCGTTAAATGGATTCCTTTAATCATTTCTGGGTTAACCAGCAAGGATTTAAATCAGCTTTATACAACGACAACAATAATAGTAAGGACAGCAATACAGATGGAAGCCATTAAGTATTCTGAAGAGGAATAAAAAAGAAATAAGGGCTCTCTTTAATTATATTATGAAGGGAAGAGAGAATTGCAGATTTTCATGTTTGGCTCAATATATTTTTTTCCATAGAAATTTAGTTACGAATAATGGTATTGAGGGTGTGTATTTGAGAAGCTTAAATAAATTCTTGTGGAACCAGAGTGCATTTTCACATGCAATGGGCTTTGAGAACATATCCTTATATCAAATTGAGAAGAGTTTATATAAAGATCTGGAGACATGTTTAGTGCAAATCTCTTTATCAGGCCCTGTTGCTTCTCTCAACAGGTCCGCTGCCCTATCTCTATTTCCACTGCAACCACTGAGTCTAGTTACCGTGACCTTTCTGCTAATAGCCTCCTAGCATGCGGCGTGGCTTCCCTGACACCCTGCTTCAATCATCTCTCCAAAGGCAACATGAGTGATTATTCAGAAACACAGATTGGGTTGAACTTCAATCTCCTTATCATAACCGCAGCCTACCTGATCTCTCCTGTGGCTCCTTCCCTCCTTCCTAACTATCCTCTAGACTTCACTACTCAGACCTTCAAACTCTATATTCTGTACCACAATTTGTCCCACAAAACACACATATCCTTGCTCCTTGCTCTCTTTCTAAGTGCTAAGTGAGCTCCTTCTTATCTATCAGATCTTAGTTTAGATGTTGCTTCCTTGGAGAATCCTCACTGGATTATCCGGTGTGAAATAGGTCCCCAGCTACTCTCCATCACATGCTGTGTTTATTTCCTCCATAACATTCAGCACACTTTGTGCTTATCAAATGAACTTGCTTATCCTCTGGTTTGTGTGTCTCCACGTATGCTGTCAGCTCCCCGACTGCGGGAGCATGTCGCCTTGTTCATCACCGCAGTCTCAGCGCCCGGCACCTGGTTGGCACCTCGTTGGTGCTCAGTAAGTATTTGCTGAATGAAGAATTTACAATACAGATAAATGAGGAAGAAGTTAATTTTTTTTTAAATAAATAAGTCACCCAGAGGTTTACTTTAAACGATGACTGCATTTTAGGTCATTTAACCTACTTAATTCACATAAATGTAATTCATATAAAAAGTTTTAAGAGTCTATCTGTGATATAAGGTGAAGTACATCAGAAATTATTTTGTGCTGAGTTGACTTTTCTTAGTTTGAAATACTTATATTCTTACATTTTTCCTGATTTGAAAAGGAAAAAAAAACCTTGTATCTATTTTTATCTATTAATATCTACCTACCTATCAAACTATATATCCCAGGCTCCCTGTGACTTATTTGCACATAGAAATATGTTCTTTTATATTATATACATACTTGTGAGAGTTTCTTGAACACCAAAATTTTCTACATTAAATTATATTTCTTATAATTTATATTATTTTATAAATCCTTTTATTTTAATTTTTGAATGATTTTTAATTAGATGTGATTTCTAATTGTTATTCTCTATCTTAATCCAATCTATAAATGTTATATATTTATACTTAAATGCAGTAGAGGAAATCCTACTTAAAACAACTCAGAATTATTTGGCAAATAAAATGTTGTTAGGCAATTAGAACAATTTTCACCTCCTGCATCTGTCAATCTTTGTTATATTTAAATTTCCTTGCACCATCTTGCGATTTTTGAGGGCAGATGATAGCCAACTCCTCTTTCGTTATAGGATTTTACAACACAGATTTAAAAAATGTAGGTTGAAATGAAATAATGAATAAAATGATTTTGATAGTTGTGCTCTCTATTACTTAGACTTAAAAAAAAATCAGTTCTTGTGTATGTTTAAATCGCCCACTTGGGGATTTGTTTGAAGTCAAATTCCAATCCAGTCTTAGGATGCTCTGGCTTCTGTTGTGGGTTTGAACTGGCACAGTTTCTGTCTGCATTACTTATGCCTTCCTTGGGGTCTGAACTGAAAGCCTTGTGGATTTAGAGATGGATTAATGCTGGCATTTGGGGGATTACAGATGGAACATGAAGAAACTTTATTTCAAATAAGCACAATACATGTATTTCATTTGTCTTCTTTTCTCTGGTGCATGAAGTTGAAAAGGGAAAATATTTTGCTACTTCTATTGAAATTAAATTACAGAAATTATGTGATCATGATTTTAAGGGTTTAGGTTCATACATTTGCATTAACAGATTTCTCATAATCAACTAAGTTAATTTTAATTCATTTGGCTAAAATGTTTTAATGTGTTTGTTGCCCAAATCCATTACTCACTGAAAGGCAGGTAGGGTATCAGCTAATTTTATTTCTTCACAGGGTTGGCCTAGCTATTCAAAGGAGCCGCAGGCCTACTTATTTTATTAGCCTACGTACTCACATCTGATTAATATTTGGACAGTGTTTAGTTAGCAGGGAGGAAAGATGTTGTAAAAATTAGCCCTGTCTTATTTTAGGAAGCAGTTTAAAAATGTGAAATAGAATAATCTCCAAACTGTCTTCATAGAGGAACTAGAGAATTAGCTGAATTTAAAATATATCACAAGTCAATTAAGAAAGGATGGTTGAAATACATGCAGGAGATGTGGTTTTATGGAAAAAATACAGCCATTGAAATCGGGAGCTATGGATTCAGATACTGGCTCCATGATAATTACTGGGTGTTCAAACTTGGGCAAGTTATATAACTTCTCTAAGTTCCAGTTTTCTTAATTGTAAAATGAGGATAACCATACCGACCTCATAGGCACATTACAGTTAAATGAGGTACATATGTGAAAGTGCTCAGCAAAGAGAATTGCAAGATATGAAGAAAGGAATGAAATGGGGAGTAAAAGAATGAAGCAATTAAGGGAGAGAGAACATATGCTTCAGAGGGCAGAGTTCTGGTGGGCAATTTAGGCCCCTCTCCTCTGCCACTTCATGCTCCCTCAAAACTATTTCAACTCTAGGCTACTCCAGCTCTTTTTTCTCCCAGGCCCTTTTCCCTGTCAGTGGCACGTTTTTCTTCTGTCAGTAGCTGTCTGCCTTTTCTAATATAAAGTCAGTGGGCACTACCACTTCTCCAGTTCTCAGGCTTGCTCGTACTCAAACCTGCAGAAGAGGGCCCTGGAACATGGAGGAGGACTGGAACTCCTGAGGGGCTCAGGTGCTAGGGGCTGTGTGGAGTGCCACACTGGAGAGCCTTGCTGCCTTATTTTCCTTGTCTTTTTGCCTTTTTTAAAAAAAGTGCAGACCAGAACAATATGACCTACTTAACTCTTCACAAGCTGATGGCTTTTTAGTAGGTGGGTACTTGAGAGGGTTTAGACCAATATTGTCCAACTATTTGAGCCACAAATATGAACCATATGTGAAATTTAAAATTTTTTAGGAACCACATGAAAATAGATAGGTGAAATTAATTTTAGTAATGTATTTAGCTCAATGTATCAAAAATATTTATCAGTGCTTGATAGTGGCTACTTATTCCACTGTGCTGGTTTGGACACATTCTCTCTTTCTCCTCTCTCTCTGTCTCTCTCTTCCTCTCCCTCCCTCAAAGCTGTAGGAGAATTTTAGGAACAAGCTAAATCATCGATCCCCAGTTTTTTATATCAGGAAAGTAGGACCCAGAGAGACAAAGTTAACTGTCCAGCATGTTAGTGCCATAGCCAGAACTCAAATTCAGTTCTCCTGACTGTCGCTTCCTTGTTCTTTACAATTAAGTGTCTAACTAACTTACCTGTTTTACAGAAAGGCATTGGAGCTCAGAGAAGTGAAGTCACAGTGCATCACACTGGGAGGAACTGAGAAATTTCGTCAGGAGTAAAATGACAAATTGCTGACAGGATTATGTCACAGTGTGGCCTCATCAATACCATAAGAAGTTATTCCTTTGAATTTTATACAAAAAGGATCTTGACGGCTTGGTTTGTTATTAAAAAAAAAAACTTTGTAAAACTCCTTTAGAATTTCATCATGATGTTGTTTTGATGATTCTTGCAGTGCATAGCACTGTGCTTGGCCCATAGAATCTCTCAATAAACATTTGTTAAGTCAATTTAAGAATGCAGTAAATAGACTAGAAAGTTAAAGCTAGAAGAAATATTGAAAACCATTTAGTAAAGGTAATTATATAGTGCCCAATACTCTAGCAAATTTTGATACTTTCCCTTTCCATTTAATGGTTCCGATGAGAGCAATGACTTGCCCAAGTTCATATAGCTGCTAATTTTGGAGAATCTGCATCTCTTTCTACTGCCTAGTGATTTTTTTAAAAACATGATTTCAACTCTTTGATTAAACAGAATTAAATCTACTGCTAAGCCATATCTTGTGAATGGAGGAAGTTTGGAACCTCAAGATATGACATCTAATTTGGAAATTTGGAAAGCATTTACTGAGACTGAAAGAATGGTCTATTTCTTGAGTGCTGTTAAAAAGCAACGGAAATGTAATTATTTTGGATTTATTTTAGTGCTCCGGTATTTTTAGAATTTCCCCATAAACACCTCCCTTGAGGAGCATACAGCGCTTGGCATGCCAAAGTAACTCAGGATGCTTTCAGCAAATGCAGCTGACAACTTGACAAGACATCTGGATTTGTGTATGTCTGAGAAAGTCCAGGTGCTTGTCCAAGATATTCTTGCTTTTTGAGTCTTTAGCTGGACAAATTTTTCCACTATTTCTTGAGCTTGAACACCTTCCTAGTGATGAACCTAGACAACTGTTAAGACAGAATTCTTTCTGTCCAAACACACTGCTAGGCCCTAGACTGCCAGTTGTTCAATACTAACCCTGTGTTCCATATATTGGAAGGAATGTTTGCAGAAGCAGGGACTGCGGCAGCAAGGGCTGTGGAGTGGCATGCACGCTGAGAAATTTGATGAAATCAGGACATCATATAACTTGGTCTAGTGCAGTGATGTTGTTCTGAGAAGTGAGGTGGAAGAAAATATCCCCAGGATAAAAAAGAACGGGATGAAAAATCCTGTTTAAAAAAAAAGATATGGATTTTTCCTTCCCAGACAGATTGTTAAATAGGCTTTTCTTGTTCAGTGGGGTCTAGTAATGAAAGTTGACAGGATATTAAGGTTATTTCAGGTTCTACCGTCTCCCAGGGTCACATAAGCCTTCTGTTATGCATGTTAATCCATCTCAGCATTCCTGCCAGGAGCTGCCTAAGTAGGGCAATCGGTTTAGTATACACCCTTCCCCTTTACAATTTAGTTGAGAGGCAAAACCTACCAATTAGCAGAATATGCATTGAATCAACAATACATTCCTATTCTAAAGACATAGCTCCAAAATTTGTGATTGATAAGCAATGAATCTAACTGTTATTTCCTCAGAAATGCAAAACAAAAAGAAGAAAGCAATACCTCCCTACTCTCTCTTTTTTGGCATGTGCATGCACATGTGCATGTTTGTGTATGTATACGAAACTGTATGGTGAATTTAGTGTCATAGACTGGAAATACTGGTTGGCTTCTGACAAGCGTAGCTCCTGACAAGCCCAGGTATACAGGTTCCTCATCTGGACAATCTCCACCAACTACCCCATCAGTTATGGAAAGGGAACAACATCACAAGGAAAACACTGCAGATATAATTAAATATTGGTGACGAGGAAATTGCAGAAGCCTCATTCTAGAACTAACCTATTCGTAACTGTGATGTGTCTCTACCAATGAACACTATTCTAGTTGATTTCTTGAAGGACACTGTAAACTTGTGGGTATAAAATAACCAAAACAACCTATTCTGATTGTTGTTATTTCTACCTTAAGCTGGTTGCTTTCTGCACAACGGATGACAATAGCAGCAAGAAGTGAGGACTTTGGAATTAAATTCATTGGATTTGAGTCCCAGCTTTGTCATTTACTAAATGTGTGAACAAAAGCATGGTGCTTAACCTCTCCAAGCCTCAGTTTCCTCATGTGTAAAATGGGAATAATTTTATCTATATCTAAGGTTTCCTATAATGATTAAATGAATATTACACAGTGCTTGGCTCTGTAATTGGTGATCCATGAATGGTCACTATGGTAACAATGAAGATAAACAAAAACTCAAGATTTGTTCTAGTGAATCGTTGCCACCTTTTATCTGCTTCTTGAAGAATTGGTGACTTTATGCTAGAGCAAGGATGTTATATGCCCAAACCTAAGTGGTCAGTGTTAAAGAAAAAAATATCTCTACCCACATTTATCTTTGAGCAAAGCTATAAAAATGGGCTCTATTCTCTTCTATTTTGATAAAAGTAAAATGTATTCACTCTAAGTGGCCATTAGAGGGCCAATCTCTGTACAGCCCACTCTATATAATAGGTTCTCAAAACTCATTCACTCTGTAATGGCTTAATATTTTCTGTACAGTGGCTGGTGGTGGTGTAGGCTCCTAATAAAACACTACATCAACTCTCCGACCTCTAAATTTCTGAAGCAGATGTTTTCCTAACATCCTGTAAATACTCCAATCATCTGAAACTGCTGGGATTTCACCTTCGTACCATTTTTAGAAATGTGCCCATTGAGTAATGGGTCTGTCTAATCCGTTTGACGTTTATTGGTACTCAAAGTGTAGCAGGGTTGGGAGATATAGCAGAGCACATTCTAAATAAATCAACGGAAGAAAGCAAACTAAATCACAGGGGGAAATTACAGTGTCCAAATCATTTATACACTGGTGATTACCATTTCACCTGGGTCCAACTGATGTCACACAATAATCTTCAGAGCTCTAGGAATCATTCATCAGTACAACTAAACCTGCTCATCCATGGTTCCACATTGAAATTGACCAATGTGGTGGAGACTTAAAATAGTCCAGGACAGGAAGGTTAATTAGTGATGAGAAGGAACATGTGGAGAAAAAAATGTACTGGATTGGGAGAGGTTTTAGTACCATTTCTGGTATTAGTTAGCTGTGTGATTTTAAAGGAGTCACTTTATGTATCTGCCATAGTTTCTTAACAAGAAAACGTATGTGTATCTATTTGTGTATATGTGTGTTATTTGGGGAGTGTATGTGTGTATGGGGGTGTGGGGGAGATACTGATTGTGATTTTCATAAAGATTTCAAATGATGTCTGACTTAAAATCCAACATAGAAAATTGATAAAGCAGAATTGGTATGTTTGAGGAAGGGGACTGAGAGAAGACTGGCTTTTCACTCATATCCTGTGGCAGTTCTAAATATTTTTATAGTTACCTAGAGTTCTCTGGACTAAATGTGAAAACCTTTGGATTAGATAATCTGTAACGTCTCACCAACTCTAATTTTGTTTGGGTTTGTGGAGAATCCCCCCTCAAGATAAAAACTCTGGATTTACACAAGATAAAAATTTGTTGAATAATTTATTATTTTAAAATGTATTAATTAATTTGCAAACTATGCAGATAATTTATTAAAGTAGTTTGGTTTCAAGTCTCATGAGTCAGTGGTTTAATGTCCTGTATTTTTATTTTTTACTAATTTAAAGTCTAAATTAATACAAATGCTTCTTTACTTCTACCACCTTTTTTATTCTTGTAACAAATTGTGTTGTTCATTCTAAACTATAAGTGTATGTTTCCAGCTGGGATGGAGGAAGTCCCAAGAGATCACTGCTCTCATTCTAACAATGAAAATAAGTTGGATCATCTACAAAATCATAGATTTGTTTTTAGCTCACCAGGGATTTGAGGGATTCAAAGAAACCTAAATGAATCAAATTCTGGGAAAGACAAGCTCTTCCTAGCAGAGTGGAGAGAGTCCCACAGATACCTTCATTTCTGGTGGAAGTGCAGGAGGAAGAGTGGATCTGACATAGACTGGACAAGAAAAAACCAGGTAAATTTCCCAGGCACAGAAAGCTGAGGTTTGGACTGAAAAGAAAGTCAAATTCCCCAGCAACTTAAAATTAGAGGCTGGACTATAAAACAGAGGTCTCCAGAGTCTCACAGGGCCTCAACCCTCAAGCTGGCTAAAACGAAAGTGCCTGTCCAGTCCTCAAAATATATGAAGCCAGTGGTGAACTGAATATAACTGTAACGAGGACAAGACCCACCTCAACTAAAGCTTAAATTGAACTAGTGAACAAGCACACTGCTGGCCTGACGGAAGAAAAGGATCCTTTTGGTGGGGGTGGGGTGGTGTAAATATTATTTACTTTAGTCTCTACTATTATTTCACATATAATGTCCAGCATTCAATAAAAAATTGCACAGTGTGAAGAAACTAGAAAATGTCAACCATAATCAAGAGAAAAAAGACAATAGAAGCAGATCAACACATGTCCTAGATGTTACAATTCTCATAAAAAGGACTTTATCACTACCACGTAAATATATTAAAGTATTAATGGAAAAGGTAGACATGAAACATGAATAGGTGGGGGATTTTAGCAGAGAAATGGAAACTATAAGAGGAAACAAATAGAAATGTTAGAAACAAACAAAAAAAATGAATAACATATTTGATTACTGCTTTGTGTTTTTTTTAAAAGTAGTTGCTTCTGAGGGTTCAAGGTACATGTGTATGTTATCCCAGTCCACCTTCAAATAATATTAAGCTAGTTCACAATGTAAGAACTTTACAACAGTACAATTCCATTTATACTCCCCTTATGATTTATGTTCATGTTATCATACCAGGGGCCTTCAAAAGGTTCATGGAAAATGCATATTGTAAAAAATATTACGCATGTATTTCAAAAAATTTTTGCACCAAAGTCAACTTGTACTAACTTGTTAAAATATGTTTGAGCATAATCTAGTTTGAGGCACTAAGAAGGATTAGACATCAGTTTGAAAAGAGTCCCTATGAGAGGTACATGAATTCTGCTAAAATCGAAGCAAAAACAAACATCAAATTAATGGTCAAGATTGGGCAGAAGAATGGTGAAATCACTGATGCTTAAAAAGTTTATGGGGAAAATGCCCCAAAGAAATCAGCAGTTCAAAAATGGATAACTCATTTTACAAAGGGATGAGTTGATGTTGAAGATGAAGCTTGCAGCTGTAGACCATCCACATCAATTTTTGAGGAAAAAATCCAGCTTGTTTATGCCCTAATTGAAGAGGACCGACAATTAACGGCAGAAACAAGAGCCAAGACCATAACATCTCAATTGGTTCGGCTTACACAATTCTGATGGAAAAATTAAAGTTCAGCAAACTCCACTCGATGGGTGCCAAAACCATTGCACCCAGATCAGTTGCAAACAAAAGCAGAGCTTTCAATGGAAATTTTAAACAAGCAGGATCAAGAGCCCAAAACACTTCTTTGAAGAATTGTGAGATGAGATGGAACATGGTTTTACCAGTATGATCCTGAGGACAAAACACAATCAAAGCAATGGCTACCAAGAGGTGGAAGTGATCCAGTCAAAGCAAAAGTGGATTGATCAAGAGCAACGGTCATGACAACAATTTTTTGGGATGCACAAAGCATTTTGCTTGTTGACTTTCTGAAGGTCCAAAGTATGATAACATCTGCTTATTATGAAAGTGTTTTGAAAAAATTACCAAAGCTTTAGCAGAAAAATGCCTGGGAAAGCTTCACCAGAGTCTTTCTGTACACAACATCACTCCTGCTCATTCCTCTCACTAAACAAGGGCACTTTTTCAGGAGTTTTGGTGGGAAATCATTAGCTACCCACCTTACAGTCCTGATTTGGCTCCTCTGACTTCTTGTTTCCTGATTTTAAAAAATCTTCAAAGGGCACCCATTTTTTATCAGTTAATAATGTAAAAGAGACTTCATTGACATGGTTAAATTCCCAGGACCCTCAGATCTTTAGGCATAGACTAAATAGCTGGAATCATCACTTATAAGTGTCTTGAAATTGATGGAGCTTATATTGAGAAATAAAGTTTATGTTTTTAATTTTTATGTTTTGATTCTATTTTTCCATGAACTTTTTAAAGTCCCCTCATGTATTTCATCTGTTAATATGTTAAACCAAAATACATTGTCATTAATTTGTTTTAAATAGTTAACAATTTGATTTAGTTCTTTAAAATATATGTTTCTTGTCTTTACATGTTCAATCTTTCCTTAAGCACCAACACATGGAATACAGTCACAATAATTGTTTTAATGTCCTTGTTTATTAATTTTATCATCTGTGTCATTTCTTGATCAATTTTTATTGGGCTCCTCCTTGCCAACACACACACACTATGGATTGTAGTATCCTTCTTTTTAGGCTGGGTAACGTTTGATTTGACACCAGACATTATGAATTTTACATTGTTGGGGGCTGGATATTTTTGTATTTATATAGATAGTCTTGAGCTGGAACATAGTTAAATTACTTGCAAACAATTTGATCCTTTTGGATCTTGCTTTAAAAGCAAGCTTTGTTAGATGGGACCAGAACAGCATTTAGTCTGGGATTATTTTTTTCCCCCTATTGAGGCAAAGCACTTCTTAGTACTTTAATCTAGGAGTCAGCAAACTTTTTCTGTGTGAAGAGATAAATAGCAAATATTTTAGTCTTTGTGGGCTATCTGGTTTCAGTCCCAACTACTTAACTGTGTCATTGTAGCACAAAAGCATCCATAGAAAATATATAAAGAATTGGGTGTGGTTGTGTTCCAATAAACCTGTATTTACAAAAATAGGTGGCAGACTGGATTTGGCCTGTGGGCCATAGTTTACCCACCCTGCTCTAATCAATAAATCATGATTTATTAGTGTTTCTACTCTAGCTATGGGGAATAGGCACTGTTACTGGCTGTGGGTGAGTTCTGGGCACTGTTTCATCAAATCGTTTTGGGTAGTTTTCTCGTTCTCATTTGTTGATCAGTACTAAGCTGAATACTTGCAGGGCAGGGGGAAGGGGGAATCTTCTGTAAATCTTGGAAGTTTTCTCTCTTTGCAGCACTCACTCTCTTTCTTTCTCTCTCCCTTCCCCTCCCCCACCCCCAGCTGTTAAGGGTTTTTTGTTTTAGCTGGATAGCTAGCTATTGGAAAATCAAGAAATCACTTTGCTTGGGTAGGAACTGTTACAGACCAAATGGGGTTCCAAATCAAAAATGTGAGCAGAGTCCTCTTCCTATCCCCATTCTCCACTTCCCTACCTGAATGTCCTTTGTTAGGCCTGCACACTTGTTCAATGGCCCTTGCCTTCTTCGGCAATTGTAGATAGAGGTCTTTTAAAAATAGAAGCAGTGGCGCAGCACATCTTGTTCAAGGAACAGCAGCGTCTGTACTTAGTGCTTGACGCCTCAAGCAGCTGTCTGAGTTGCTTGCCCCCAAATTGCCTTTGGATAGAAGTAAACAAACGTGGACATCCAAGGGAGCATATTTGAAACTGACCTCTGAGGCCATCTATTTTAAGCAGATTTTAATTTTGTAAAAGATACGGCCCTATTCCAAATGTTTATTTAGTGTTGAACATTCTCCAATTGGCTGGTTGGTCCACTTTTTTTGATGGTGTTGAAGACATCAAGAAAGATGCCAATAATAGATGCTGGATTTGCACTCATCTTCGTGCACAGCAATTCATTATGTTGGGTGCCAGACTGAAGATTCACTTCAGAGAGAGATAGGCAAGTCAATCTGGCTACATGGCAGCTGGTTTTTATGGCAACTACTTTAACCTCTGCCCCTCACACCTCAACAGGAATCTTATGAAAAGTTTCCTTTCCTGTGGCTCTCTAAGTTCCTGCCAATACAATTCTTTTTCATAGAATGCATATTGCGTGCAAAGCACTAGGCTAAGCTTTTGGCACGTGGTCTCCTTGTGTCCCTACAACAACCATAAGAAGTAGATATTATTACTCTCATTTTACAGATGAGGAAACTTCAGTTCAGAGGTCTTCAACTATAAGATTGAAGTGAAGATTTGACCCATGGCCTCTCTGATTCCAGAATTTCATTTCATTTCATTGATCCGTATCAACCAGATTTCCGCTTGGCCCGTGTATGTGCTTATGCTATAGCAATTCTTTTCCCATCTACTATACCTAATACGAATTTTGGCTTCAGGATGTGACAAAATGAATACCTGGGAATGAATCTTCTGTTCTTTTATGAATGGTAGCAATTTATTGTCCAAGTGCAAAAGAAAGAGCCTTTCTGAGGATTGTACATGTGAACGTATTTTCCTACAAGTATTTAGAAAAAAACTAAAAAATAAGAACTTATCTTGCATATCGTTCAGCCTTAGCTCACTTGCCGTTGTGCTTCAAATGTCAATTTGCTCCTAGAAGAGATGTCTTTGAATGGAAACTTGAGTAAGAAGAGCCGTGGTTAAATTAATGGCACATTGACTACTAAAATTGGTCCTGCTATGGAGAAGGGAAAAGTACTTAGCCTTGCTCTCTTACCCACTTTTGTCTGACTTCTTTTCTTCCTCTTCTCTTTTTATCCAGAGAGACTGGGTCTCTTTCACTCAGAGAGATGAATAGTCAATTCTGACACCGCTCCTTGGACCTGCTATCCCTAACATCTAGAGTTACCTCCAAAGGTGAACTATATTGTAAATGAAAATACCAAGTGTTCCTGTACTTACAAGTCACATCCTTCTTTCTGCAGTCATCTTGGAATTACTTTCACAGCCACAAAGTTCTGCCTCAGTGCAAATCTTTTCTCTAAGCAGCACTTTTGGGAACTTGAGGAATTGCTGAAGGTAGGGAGAAATTTTAGGAGATCTAGATTCTAATTAACTTTTCCTCTAATTAACTCTGTCACCATTCCTTTGTGAATGCAACTCAAAGATTCTCAAAGATAAAGAGATGTGCTGAGGATGGCAGCAGCCCAAATCCAAGAAGCTCACAGACTCCTTTTCTTCATGATTTTAAAGCAAAAATCATCATAGAAATATGGGTAGTTTGAGACGGAAGGGGAAAAGTGATTTTTTTCCAAAAACTCAAACTGGGTGTTATCTTTCTCCACAGCACCAAATAATCATTTTATATATTAGTGAATACATTTTCTCAATATCTCCATGTGTTTTCTTTCCTATGCATTTAATGGTTCACCACAGGATAGATTATGATTAAAGTTTTCAGTGCTGTAAATCACCAATTCCCATTTCCCTCGTCTCTCCTTCATTCTTTCTTTTGTCCAATACTTGTCTTCTCCATATATCTGGAATATGCTTTTCCGGTTTTAGGCTGTGGTTCATGATATTTATGTTATCCAGGCATGCTCAGTTCTTTCCTCCTTACCTATTGAAATCCTTCTGACTTTTCGAGGTGTATTTCAAATACTGCCTCCTTAAACAAAGTGCTGCACAAAAAATAGTCCTCTAGTAAACAGTCAGTGATGAACTTTTTTGGTTATTCTTTTCATAGTTAATGGTTATTACTTTTCCAAAACAGATGGAACTTCCATTTAATTTAAATCTTACCTGACTCTTACTCTAACTCTTTCTCCCAGTTACAGAGTTATACCACTTGAGTGTGATGTTTCTAGTGAAGAGATCTCTTTGCTCTCCATAATTTTTCTCCACGTCTACTTAACTCTGTTCTCTCTACACCAGTGAGAGTCCACATTTTGAGATCTCAGTGCCTTTCCCTTTGAAATTTTCTTCATGGCACATTCTCCCATTTTCCTCTTACTCTCTATTTCCATGGTTTCAATTCTAGCACATAGCACAATTATTTTTACCATGGAGTTCTCTTTCCAAACATTCCCCCATTCTTTCTGCAAAAATCGCCTTTAAGTGTGATTTCCCAAAGTCACTTTTCTTTCCAACAGTCAGTCATGCATCTAGCTTGCTGTGGTTGACCGTGCTTCTGAAACATTGCCTCTGCCCCTCTCTCATCTGCAACTACTCTTTTCAAACAGCTAGACAGTTAATGGTCCTACCCCTCACTGTCCCTTCTAAAAGCGACTGTTGCCTCTTGCAGATGCATAGGCCAAATGCTCCTAATGGTCTGTCCCTCCTGCAGAGCTCATCCTAATGGAGCTAGGATTGATACCCATCCTCGGAGGAACCATGGAAGAGCTCAGAGCCTGGGGCAAAACATAAATTCAGCTGGCTCAGCTCCATCATCTTGCAGCTGCTCCCCTTCAGCTGTTTTGAGTCCCCAGGTACAACCTGCCACGATCACTGACTACCCAGTTTCTCAACTGCTTGATGAGATCATTCTTGGTTCTAAATTGGCCTTTTATTTCTTGATGACTCTTTGAGCTGCTCCTTGATGTCTTGTTGGCCCTTCTTTCTATCTGACTGCTGAGGCCTTGGGCTCTTGTTGCCTGATCTCTCATTTGGAATGTTGCCCTCTCTTTCTCAGATTGCTTGTGTGAGCTACAGATTCTCTCTTTCTAGCCTGTCTTTCCCTTTATGAAGGTGTGGTTTGCTCTTGCTTTCACTATCCACTTCGTTCTTCAGGCTCTGCCTGATCCCTGGGCCCTTGACTTTCATTGCCAGTGCAGACCCTCATCCCACATCAGTTTGGTGACTGCATATTGGGTACTTATTTTATATAAAGCACTGTGTAACTTGTATCAATGATATGAAGATGAGTATTATAAATATTTTCTCACAAGAAAGTTGCAATCTGACGGAGGGACAGAACGGCCAATTTATTTGTAAAAGGCAGACTGTGATTAAGTTTCCTAAGTGAGATTCAAAAAAGGGAAAGGCAAAGACCAGTGCGTTTATGTGTGTGTGTGTGTGTGTGTGTGTGTATGTGTTAGGGTGCAGGGTGGTGATGACCAGGACAGTTTGCTTGACATAGGTGGCACATGGGACTGATTTGAAGATGAACTGGGTCATAACCAGGGTGATACACATTTGGAAGAAAAATCAACTTTGGCCAGACTTGTAATAGTGTTTCTCAGTAAGGTGCTGTGATTGTCTTATTCCAGGGATGCAAATGTTCCACTCAGTAAATGACAGTTGTGACCTCAAGCCACTGAGGCAAACAAACACAACTTTGACGTAGTTCCCAAATGCCTTTGTTAGAGAAAAAAATTCTCAATAATACGTGTTAAAGCACAATAAGAAAGACTTTATTTGTACCATCGCAATAGGTATAGAAACCACGGCAATGAGATTTTTCAGTGGGAGAGAGAGATTAAACTCAACTCTGTATGACATGGGAAAGTGGGAATTTATAGCCAAGGAGCAGGGTGGGAGTCAGTGGATGGAAAATTACTGAGAAGTAATATGATGTAAGGGGGATTCTGGCTAAACCAATTTAAAAGTATTCTGGCTCAAGATGGGCCAGGGTGATTAGACATCACCTGGGGGATGTTGGATAATGAGAACCTGGATCAGATATTGAGGGTGGAGAGTTTTTGCTGAACTGATTTAGCAGGGTTCGTGCTAAAGCTGGATTTTATAAGAAAGTACACAGATAGAAGAAGGTTTGGGAACCTGATTAAAGTTCGGTTAAGCAAAGAATTTTCGTCACGCCTGGGGAAGCTACCAACCTCCAACCACTGAACCGTGGATGTCATATGAGAAAATTCAGAAAGATCGGCTAACCAGAGGAGTTTGTGCCTAAACAGGATTTAATGGGAAGCCACTGAAAGTCTTTGAGCATGGGATGAGAGAGTTCAAGATACCCTTTGGAAATAATTAGATTATCACTCTGGCAGTGAAACAGAGGAGAGTAAACAGGAGAGACTGCATGCAGGGAAAAGAGTTAGGAGGCCGTTCGTTGTGATCATCTAAATAAAAACGATAACAAATTATGCTGGCATAACCCAGAGATCTCCTTTTAGAATAAGGCAACCAACTGGATGTGGGGGTCAAGAGAGAACTGAGCCAACAGCAAGGCTCAGGTTTTGATCTTGATGGCTGGGAGCATAGGGGTGCCATGTACAGAAACAGAGAAATCAGATGAGGATGAGGTTTCTAGGAAAGACGATGCATCTACTACGAAGACAGCTGTGTTTATGCAGCCCAGGGGGATGTGAAGGACTGGAGGGTGGTGCCAAAGACCCAGGCCAACAAATACTAGGGATGCTACCTGAAAGAAAATGTTTCTTAAATACGCCATCACAGACATCCACACCCCAGTCATTTTGTTTGCCTTAACTACCTCTTCTTTTCTTTCTTTCTTTCTTTCTCTCTGTCTCTTTCTCTCTCTTTCTTTCTTTCTTCTTCTTTTTTTTTTTTTTTTACATTGAACTTAAGTAAACTTCATTCCAGTTCAGGTCAGAATGCTCCCTAAATGGAAATTAGCATTTTGAATTAGTGAAAGACTGAGCTTTTAAATAAAATATTAGGTAATGGATGTACCAGGAATGAACTAAAAAAGATGCAAGCTTTTCTTACTGATTTCGGTTTTATTCCCTGGTGTCTCTCACTGAAGGAAGGTCGTGTGCAACAAGGCACCAGCACATTGGATCCAGAATTGCTAAAGTAAGTTTTCTCCTCTGGCAGAGTCCCTGAGGATGCTGAATCCGGCTGAGCTGTTCAGGGTTTCATATTCTTCCCCTAAGTAAATTAAATCATGAGCACATCTCATCACAGAGGCTTGCACAAAAGCCTGCTATACCTTTTTGGCAAGCAATGCTTAAAATGAAGCTTTTAGAAATGCTAAAAGCCTGCCTCCCCCAGCCATCTGTGTTGGCTGGCCCAGCTGTGACCACGGGTGGGCCATGGACTTGGGGGGAGGGGCAGGGGAGCAGGGCCTTGGTGGCAAATTTCATCCACGTGGGAGCCAAATCGAGTCCAAATGGACTCCTGTCAACGTTTTCTCTGTTTTGCTCAATAACGACGTAATTCTTCCTTAAAGCAGCCAGAGATCCTACTGGATATTCGTGTGGAGAGAGACTGTCTAACCTTTCCCCCCCCAACTTTGAAAGTGCTTTAAATGTGAGGTAAATGAATACAAATAGGAATGTGCTGGGAAGATACAGTAGGGAAGCCTTCTGTGGCTCTGCAAGCCGATACAAATGCTGGCTTAATTAGAAAATCAATCTTCCTGTCTGGCTGATTGATTGCAATCCTCCGCTGGAGGTAGGAAAGAGAGTTGAGTCATGACGAGATAATTTTTTCCTATTACTAAAAGAAGGCTTAATGTACATCTCTAAGCAATTCAGCGTGAAGAACTTGTTAAAAACACAGCACCTTTTCCCTCTTGTTAATTGAATCTTTGGGGGAGGGGAGGAGAAATAACACAGTAGTTTGCATTTTGTGAAAACTCTTACTATTTTTTTTCCCCTAAGGATACCCAAGTTCTGACAGGTGATTTAATAATTGTCTTCAAAGAAATGGAAGTGTTTTTATGAGGAGGAGGATGGGTGCCAGCTCACCACACTCACAGAACACCGACTTAAGAGAGAGCATTTACATTGTTAGAGGGAAGAATTCGTGTTGCTAACCATCAGCTCACACTTTCTGGTGTGCACAGTGCGCTCACCAAAACACACCGTGAATATGAAGGCTAGCTATTACCGCCTTTGTTCAGATGAGGAACAGGCTTGGAGAGTTTAACCTGAGCAAGGCCACATGGATAGTGAGACGAGGCTGATTGTCCTCACAGCCTCTGCATTTGCCAGATTCCACTTGGCTTCTTTACAAAGGCTACCATGTTGGCTGATCTGTTGATGCTTTCTCCTTTCATCATATTGGTTCTGTGGCAACATCTGATCTGCTTTTAATGCGCCACTCTGGACACACCCTTAATTCAGAACACAGGTCTTGACTGAATAGAGTTCTCACACTTCTGATCTGCATTTGTCTCTAAGTCTTAAAAATGGCAAAGCATTTCTGCCTTCACTACAGAATTCCATCAGCTGTCTCTCTGTAGCTGTAACTCTTTTCTCTTTTGTCATTTCACAGACCTGTGTAGTGTTGCAGCCGTAGCTCTTTCCCACTAAGGGTGATCTCTACTGATATATTTCTGTAAAAAACTTTCATACAAAATGCCTGCTGCAACTGAGGTTGGGAGGATTTTTAGAAACCTTCCCGGCTTTAAGGAGACCAAGAAAAAAAATCCAGTCCCCAGAGTTCCAGGAAGAATTCTCCCTTTGCTTAGAAACCCTTTCTTTGAGTTCTTTCCTGTCCCCCAATATCTCAATTATTCCCTATACTTTCAGCCCCTCCCCCAATGCATATTAGCCCTTAATCTTGAGCTAAAATTTTTTTCACTGGTTTCAGTGAAATTTTACTATTCATCCATTACATGTGGATTACATTTGTAATATTTTATCATTTACAAAAAGCCCAAAGCGAAGACCAAGCTTATTAGCAAAATGGAACCTGCGTTCTTTGGGCAGTGTTCATCACAAACTTCATTTTATGAGAAACATGGTGAGGCTTGATTATTAAAACAAGAGAGATTATTTGTTGCAATGTTTGATGATGGCAAGAATGATTAAATTATGCAGATAGTTTAAAATCTCATTTTCTCATTTTAGGCATTCACTTTAGCTTAATTTATTATATAACTTATATAGCTTATATAGCTATATAAGCTTATATAGCTTAATTTATTATATAACTTATATAGCTATATAAGCTTATATAGCTTAATTTATTATATAACTACAATTATATTAAAATGAATCCTTGAAGACAGACCCAAAGAAGATATCAGCCATCATTCACTCAAACCCACCTAGCTAAAAAGAAAAAGAGTTTCTGAACAGGGGATGTGACTCCTCTAAGATCATACATGCGGAAACTTTGATCCTAGACCTCTACCACTGCCTGTGTGGAACATAGTTCACATATTTTTGGGTAGGCTATAATTATTATGACTATATCTTCTAAGCCAAAGGTCATGCTACCCAATCCAATTTATAAATGTAGAAACTGAGTCTCAGAGAAGGTAGATCAGTTCCCTAAGGTCACACAAATGATTTATGGCAAATCCAGGAGATCACTTTCCTCTATCTGACTCCAAAACTTATGCTCTTAACTTGCAAAGTATACCATGTATATTTATGAACAGAGAAATAAACTTGTGGGAAAAAAGAAGCATGATACTGGAATTTGACAGTGTTTTGGAAAACATGTTTCCTAAAGTTTTTTCTTTAGATTTTTTTAAATTTCAAAATATTAAGGGAGTACATATGTTTTTGATACATGGCTTGAGTCAGAGCTATAAATGTGCTCATTACCTGAATAGTGTTCATTATACCTGTTAGTTGGGTTTTTGCCCTTTCCCTCCCCCCTCCTCCCTCTTGCTTGATTTCCAATGACTTTTACTTTCCTCTGTGTACTTGTATGCCCATTGGTTAGTTCCAATTTATTAGAGAGTATATGTAGTGTTTGTTTTTCCATTCTTGAGATTCTTGAGTTAGGACAGTGATCTCCAGCTCCTTCCAAATTGCTGTAAAAGACATTAATTCATCCTTTCTTATGGCTGAGTAATACTGCATGGTATACATATACTCCATTTTCTTAATCCACTCCTGAATTGATAGGCACATGGGTTGATTCCACATCTTTGCAATTGTGAATTTTGCTGCAATAAACATTGGAGTACGGGTGCCTTTGTGATAAAATGACTTTTTTTCTTTTAGGTAGATACTCAGTAGCAGGATTGCTGGACCAAATGGTAGGTCTACTTTAGTTCTTTGAGAAATTTCCAGACTATTTTCCATAGGGGTTGTACTAATTTGCAGTTCCACCAACAGTGTATAAGCATTCCTTTCTCTCTGCATCAGTGCCAGCATCTATTGTTTTGGGACTTTTTAATAAAGCCACTCTAACAGGAGTAAGGTGATCCCAAGCAAAAAGAACAAAGCTGGAGGCATCACATTACAAGGCTTCAAACTATATTACAAGGCTATAGTAACCAAAACAGCATGGTGCTGGCAAAAAATAGAAACATAGACCAATGGAACAGAATAGAGAACCCAGATATAAAACCATCTACTAACTGATCTTTGATAAAGCATACAATGATTCACATTGGTGAAAAGAAGCCCTAGTCAATAAATGGTGCTGGAAAATTGGATAGTCATACGCAGAAGAATGAAACAAGACCCCTATTTCTCGGCACTCACAAAAATTAATTCAGGAGGGGTAGAAGAATTAAATTTAAGGCATAAAATCATAAGAATTCTAGAATAAAATGTAGGAAAAAATCTTCTAGACATTGATCTAGGCAAAAAATTTATGCCTATGACCCCAATGGCAATTACAGCAGAAACAAAATAAATGGGACTTGATTAAATTGAAAAGCTTCTGTACAGCTAAGGAAATAATCAACAGAGCAAACAGACGACCTACAGAATGTGAGAAAATATTTGCAATCTACACATCAAAAAAAATGGTTAATATCTAGACTCTACAAAGAACTCAAACAAATCAGCAAGAAAAAAATTACCAACCCATTAAAAAGTAGGCAAAAAATATGAACAGAAGTTTTTCAAAAGAAGGTAGACAAATGACGAACAAACAGATGAAAAAATGCTCAACATCACTAATCATTAGGGAAATGCAAATTAAAACCATAATGAGATATTGCCTTACTCCAATTTTTTTTTTTTTTTTTAATGAGACAGGGTCTCCCTCTGTCACGCAGGCTGGAGTACAGTGGTGCTACCATAGCTCACTGAAGCCTCAAACTCCTGGGCTCAAGCAATCCTTCCATCTCAAGTGTCCAGAATAGCTGGGAATACAGGTGCATACCACCACACCCATCTATTTTTATTTTTTTTTATTTTTTGTAGAGACAGCGTCTCACTATGGTGCACAGACTGGTCTGGAACTCTTAGCTTCAAGAGATTCTCTCACCTCAAACTCCCATGTTGCCTATGGTTTTATGTATAATGGTTAATTGTTAAGCCAGGGGTAAGGAATAAGATAAAAACTGATAGTTTGGGTTTTATGTGCTCCGAGGCCTGGTAAAGATAACAAAATAGTCCTTTAGAAGTATTTCTTCTTTAAGCATTAAAATATAAATATGTTAAAATGTATCAAAATTTTAAGACAAATTAGCCATAGATTTATGACATAATATTTTTAAATGCTTCAACATTTTATGGAGAGCTTTACACTTCAGTGATATTTCTTTATTAAGAATTCCATAGACAGTCTTGGATGAAGATTTAAGCTGCTCCCTCACCCTTTCTGTTGTGGTTTGAAAGAGACATTTGGAGTCCACTAGCTTTGTGTTCTCAGTGACCTTGTGGACACTATTAAGGTAATAATAATACCAGGAATGACTTAGGATATTTGGATTTTAGGAGGTGGGGTTTAACAAAAACATAGCCTATTGAAGATCAAAAGTGGATTGCTTTACGAGTCCCTGTAATCTCTTGCACGGCATGTTGGCTGAAAGAGAGTCTGAGACCAATCCCATGAAGGAAATACCTGTTAACATTTTTGGAACTGGCAGAGGTCCTTTTTGTTAAACTGAAATTTTCTCCATCCATGGTTTTCCATTTATTTCTAAATTGTTCCAGACAACGATAATAAATAAAAAATTCAGGCAACATACCATTTAAGAATCCTGGTTTTATGCAGATATGGATGGTATCATGTTAAAGGAATGTGGATTACTCCTAAAAAATAAAATGAAAGCCAAACACCCCCACAACATCTTTAATCTCATCTGCAACTGAGTCCTCATGCCCCTCACCGATCCCATTTACACTTCGCGTGTGACCTGGAAAATCCCAAGAAAGGCCCATGAAAGCGTAAGATGCTAAGTAACTGCCATAGATACACAGACACTTTAATATTTGTTGTCTTAGTGACTCTTTCCCACCTCCCAGTAAATGTGGCAGGAGAAATTTCACTGTCCACATTTCAGAGAATAAGCAAACTGGAACACAGAGATCTTCGTGACATCTCTAATATCATACAACAAACGTCAGCAGGATTTGACTGTAAGGTTGCTTAGTTCCAAAGTCCAACTTCTTTTCACTTTTCATCATAACACTCTACATTTCATGAATACTTTTAATGATCATTCTTCACTTATCTCCTTTTAGAAAAATGAGTGTACAGCTCTGTGAGATTTTGGATAAGAGGGTAGGCAAGGTAAGATAGAACCATTTATAGGCTCAAGTAGAGATTTCATAAATAGCCACAATTGACAGATTTCACTGTGGACAGATGGCAGTTTTGGCGAGGATCAGCTTGTTTCCTCGAAGGTAATTCTGTGCTGCCGGTGTTGGTCTCTCCTACTCTCATTTGGGCTGGCTCAGCTTGGAGTGGGATGAGGAGCATTCATCTGTCTTGATGTGAATCTTAATATTTCACAGTGGCAGAACTGAAATGAAAGGAAAAGTAAGATACTTTGTGTCTTCTTCCCTCTCTTAAAATATATTGCCACAAAGGGACCTAGAATATAGGTTGGGGAGTAATATACTTGGAATTCCTATCTTCTCTCAGGGATTATTGATACTTGTGGCCAGCACAGACCCAACTTATTTTGAGATCAGATACGCAGTTGATAAACAAATTATATTTTAGGCTTGAATTAAACTCATTTTTCTTTCCAAACAGTCCCAAATCTACTTGGTCAAGCACCTTTCCATTTTATATTCTTGTTTATTCAGAGGAAATATAGTCCATATATTTCACATTCATTTATACTTAACTCATCAAAATGTTATTTTGCAATAGGTATTTGATGTCCCCTTGAAGATTCTTGAGGTGCTTTTGATAAGATTTAGTTCTTATAACCAGGAAATAATGTTATGTCTGGAGAGAAACATAGTTCCCAAAGGGCCCTAGGTCAGTTCAAAGCTCCATTCAAAATGGTTATGGAAGGCTGAGTTTGGAAGAGTATTTTTGTATAATTCACTACTCTCCAAAACTGCCAGTGGAGATTGCTGGATAAGGGTTGTTGAACTCCCAAAGCAGCTTGGTTTAATGGCTATTGTGCAGCCAGAAATAAACTGATCAATAGATAAACTATTCTATTTACCAAAATGTGTAATGATATGTTTTACTATGAACTCTGAATATGTAGTGGAACCTGAAAGATTTAATGGCTTAAAAATTAAAAGCAAATGACAAAGTGGTAAATAATGTTGACAACATTATTACATATGTCAGGGGTTATATTTAATATATGAAAAATATATCTATTAATGTATAAACATTTATATTTAAAGCTAATGTGAATATATCACTAGAAAAATAGACACAAGACAGAAGGAAATACACACAAACATAAAACATACACACATGCATATATACACATATGCAATTAATATGTGCAAAAAATATTCAGTTTCATTAATAGTCAAGCACATGAAAATTAAAACAAAAATGACAGACAATTTTTTTTTTTTTTTCGAGATAAGGTCCTGCTGTTACCGAGGCAGGAGTGCAGTGGTGTGCTCATAGCTCACTGCAGCCTCAAACTTCTGGGCTCATGGTAATTTTTAAACTAGCAAATTGGCAAAACAATGTTAAAATATTAAATGCTGCCAACAGTTTTTTGATAATCTGCTGATTGAAGTGCAAACTGGCACAATTTTCCTGGAAATGCATTTAACAATCTGAATCAACATTTTTGAAAGAGTTCGTGCCCTTTGATGCAATGATTTCATTTGTAGGAATATATCCAAATTTTTGGACAAAGATTTACATGTAAAAGTGTTTATTGCATTGCTCCTTTTAATAGTGAAAATAAAAATATCAACATTTCTAAAAATAGAGTTAAATAAATTATGGTTAAATAAGTTAGGGTACATTCCACAGACTATTATTCATCTACTAATGTCACATTATAGAGTTTAATGTCATGGGAAAATGCTATTGATATAAATGAAAAAAAAGCAGAAAATAAAACTACTGTGTGATCCCAATTTTGTAAAAACAAAAGCAGATATGTAAATGCATGCAAAGAAATTTTTAAGAGAAACTGGTTGTTATTTCTTGGTGTTGAAAGTGTATGTGATTTCAATTTTCTTCTTTATAACTTTCTGTATTTTAAAAATGATAAGCATGTATTAATATTAACTATATAATCATAAAACAATAAATATTGCTTATAATGATAGAAATCTTTGAATTTTCATTAGGTTGAAGTAATACTAATAATTTCACCAAAAACTTAAATGGCAATTTTCAGGCTTTGCAATGACCATCAAATAACTGACTCTTTTTTTCCATCCTATATTCTCATGGCTTCAAAAGATACTTTATGCATAGAATTTACTGTCCTGTCTTCATATAAAAGTGATAATTCAGAAGAACAAGATTTCACTCTACATTGTCAGTTAAAAAAAACTGCCCACAATTAATAACAGAAGAGTTTTTTGATTTCCAAATATAATCTGGTTAGGAATTTCTTTAGATGCCTTGTTCTTTAATTTGAAGGGAAAATAATTTTCGAATAAGCCAGTTATCTTAAAGAAAACATCTTTTCAGAAGGCATTTTTCCCATGAGTTTAGACTTGATTGGCTTGATTTATCTACCTCATTAGGTAGAAGGGAGTTTGGATGCACAGCATAAGAAGATGTGGTTGAGGAACTGGAAACTTATTACAAACATAATCTACTCTGGAGAGACAGCGTGGTGTGTGGGGTGAATGAAGGCCTAAAATTGTATTTTAGCCCTGCCTCTTAACAGATATGTGAGTTTGTGCAATCACATTATTGCTCTTGTCTACCTTAAAGTGTTCTTGTGAGGAATATAGGTAATGATATATGTGAGTTGTTATTGTTATCGTACAATCTATGGATGATGGCACTAGAAACTAGTGCCTCCCATCTTACCTGAATATTGGTGAGTTAGACCCGAAGTTTCACAGCAAAAATTATCCAACAGTCACTGAAATTTCCAATACAGGTCTTCACAAACATCCCTGGAAGTTTTATTTTAAGCCTAAGAAATATGGATGCTGTACCTTTGAGGTTTCTCTCTGGAAACCCCAAAGAAAAACTATTCTTTCAAATATATTTATTTTCTTTCAGATATATTCACAGTAAACTATGAAAGCAATAAAACCTATTTTCATAAGCCACACATCTGTTTATTTTATAACCACATCATATCTGTGTGTATACCTTAATTTAAAAACAAATCAACCAACTGGAATATAACATGTGTGAATAAAGCTGTATAAGCTCCTTTATAACATGTTTACAGTTTTGAAAATTTAGAAGAGAAAACTATCCTGGATCAGAACATGTACCGGAGGGACCATGTTCTCAGACTGAGCTTTTAGTGGATGGACTGGGAGAGGGGGACCCACAGACGAAAGTGGTCTCCATTTGGAGAGAGCAGTTTACTATCAGGTGTCAACAACACCACGTGATGGAGTTTCAAACTCTAGGAAGTAGACTTTAGACAGCCTGGTTACAGAGAAACTAAGAGTAATCAGTTTAAATTCATGACCTGACAAAGACATTTTTGGAAAATAATTAAACATTTTTTTTCTTACTAGCAAACTGGAAAAAAATGGAAGGTTGCAAACTCTCATGAAGACTGTGGCAGGTCAGATGTAGAGAAAAAATGATGTTCTTCTGATCATCCTAAAAGTTAAATTTAGGCTTCTTAATAGGAACTTACCTTTTATTTAATTTTTCTTCTTTTTGAGGCATTATCTTTTTATAATAAGAAAGTATAAGGTGTGTTTTTTTCTTAATAAAGACTGATTTTTATGTTGAAAACAACACATGAGCCAGTATCTATTTTATTCAATTGAAAAAAACAAGTACCCACTGGGCAAAAGGCATTATGCCTGTCCATTATAAAATGAGTAAGCTTCTTGAGTAATTTCCTGTAGATGCCATTACGTGGGTGGGACTGAGCAAGAATGGCTTCTGTATATGAAGGTGAGGTGGGGGATTTGGTGGTGGTGTCAGTCTGGCCTGGGGAATCTGAGCCCGAGCAGGGCAACAAGGGCAACCGTGTGAGTGTGGGGAAGCTTTGGCAGTGACAGGAGATTGGGCACTTGTCTGTGTGTATGTATATAAATACATGTATTTCCTAGCTCTGACCGTGAAAGATCCCAGGAACAGTGACACCCTAATCACAATGAGCACACAGAGAGGCCAGACCTTGATTTCTAAATACCATTCTCTGCTACAAGGAACGATGGTTGCTTAGAGAAATGGATGATTACAGGACTGGTTCAGGGAAAGTACAAGAAAAGTCTGGAAAATCTTAATGTCCCAGGACATAAGAAAGTACTCAGAGAATGATGGGAACACAGAAGCCTCTTTGAAGGGACTCACACAAATTTGGGATAATTTGAGCTTCAAAACAGGTATTGTTAGTACAGGATTATAACTCACTGAGTAAAATAAGATTCATGACTCTATACTAATATAAATAAATCATTAGATAAATAAATTGGGAGAAGTGAATGCTGACTAATAAATGTAGAAGGAATAATTGCATTAGAAAATCACCATTTGGTAGCTATTAATATTACAGTAATAATTGAACCAAGAAACATGGGGATATTAAAACTAAGCAGGTGAAAATTTGAGGAAAAGATATTTACACAGTCTCAAAGAAGTACATACTACAAAATATTTGTGTTAGCAAGAAATAAAGAGTAACTTCGGAGAAATCTGAAGATAACATCTTAATCCAATTATCACAGTTAACTTTACCAGAAAAGGGACAAAAAGCAAATTGTGAGCACTTGATAAGAAGACATACAGGAACTGAGCATTGCTGCCAAAAATGTATAAGCCGATCTAATCATGATGAAATATCAGACAAACTCAAATTAAGGGACGTTCTATAAATAATAGGCCTTCTATCTTCAAAAGCGTCAAGGTCATGGCTGCTGAGGAAAGTCTGAGGAACTACTTTAGATTGAAGGAGACTAAAGACACTGACAACTAAGTGTTTAAATCTGTGTTGGATCCTTGTGCTCCAAAGGATTTATTGGGACAATTGGTAAAAATTGAATGGGGCCAGAAAGTAGGTGGTAATGATATAGCAATATTAAGTCCCTCGTTTTGATGGTTTTATTGTAGTTACATAGAAGAATGTCCTTGTCTGGAAGAAATTTATGCTAAATTGTTGAAAGATTATAGGCAGCATGTTGGTAACTTATTTTTCATGATTCAGAAAAAATTTTTGTAATTTTTAAATTATTTCAAGTTAAAAATTATTTTTAGTATCAACAAAATGGATAAGAAGGG
Source organism: Propithecus coquereli (assembly GCF_000956105.1). Taxonomy (NCBI): domain Eukaryota; kingdom Metazoa; phylum Chordata; class Mammalia; order Primates; family Indriidae; genus Propithecus; species Propithecus coquereli. The sequence goes on from NW_012139413.1 coordinate 12,085,748, forward strand.
GCCCTTGCCTTTAAGAAGGCCACTGGATGGTAGAAAAGTCCAAGAAAATAGAATGAGATGAAGTCAGCAGAGCAGAGGGAGAGGGGACAGTCTGGTGACATAGTCACAATGTGCATGGGCTCTGGAGCCAAATAGCTCATGCTCTAATCTCAGTTTGTCACTACCAGCAAGCGGATCTTAGGAGGATGACAAAAACTTTCTGGGCCTCAGTTGTTTTCCTCTACAAAAAGGGGATAAAAATAGTATAAATTCATAGGGTAATAGTGAGGTTTATAGAGCACATGGCAAATGCATAATATTCGATAGCTGATATTATTGTTATTATTACTATTGTTAGTTATTGTGAATAAGCTCATGGTTATTTGTAGTCAGACAAGGTGTATCTCAATTCTGGGTCTGCCACTTACTATGTGACCAAGTAATGAGCAAGTTACTTATTTTTTATGAAGCTCAGGTTCTTCATTTAAACTAGAAATAATCAATTATAGCCAGTAACATGGTGGTTGTAATAAGAAAAGGCAAAATGCTTAGCACATTGTAAGCACTTGGTGTTAGTTATAGCCACACAAATATAAGACGAAATATAATAAATATTATAAGAGAAATAAAAAGCATGTGGCAATTCTGAGAAGGAAAAACCATCAGGGTGGAAGGATGGAGAAAGCACTAGATTGTAGGATTCTCTGGTACAATTGGGAGGATTTAATTATAGCTTAAGGATGTTAAGGCTTGAAGTAGGGCAGTGCAGTAGGATACAGGAGAAAGAAATGTGGTAGCCAAGACAGAAAGAAGAGTCAACAATTGTCTCTCATTATTAATAGACAAAGTGTAACCACAAAGGGAGAAATGATTTTGGGAAAAGACATGGGACTGAAGTGTTAGGGAGATGTTGGCAGGTGATGAAATTTGGCTGAAGAGAAGGAGACTGGAGCGAGCACGTAAACTGAGGTGACCATGGAATTCGGTGAGCGAATGAGATTTCCAAGGAAGAGTGCCTTATACAGAGTGGGAAGGAAGGCACCATCATTTAGGGAGGACAAAGGGGAGATGGGAGAGAAGGGGAGAAATGATAGAGGATAAGAGAGATAGTAGGTGAATGAGTCGGGAAGATGCTAGGTCAGAGGCAAGAAGTTGGCTTGGTTTACAGAAAGAAGGTAGAAAGGTTGAGAAAAATAAAGACTTGGAAAAAGATGCTGTGTTTGTTAAGTGGTTAGTTGGACCTTACTGAATTACAAGAAGGTAGAGTAGAAACCAGATTCTAAGGGGTTAGGTGACAGACGAGGAAGTATATGGGTAAAAAAGTTGGGACTTGAGGATTTTTCTGGAGGATACTTTTAACAGCAAAGGCAGATTTTCCTGAAGCAAATGAGGCTTCATTCAGGCCCCTTAACTGCCCAGACCTTTCCCATGCCCTAGGACACAAGCCAGCAAAGCCTTCCCATGGTCATGTGATCTGTGAAACTTACAAACATAAGATAGTTAATTGCAGTCAGGAGTAGGAAGTAGAATGCCTGCCTAACATTCAAGCATCAGCTTAGGGAACTAGATTTAGGGCTTAAGGGGATCTACTGCGTGGTTTGCATGTAGTAGTTAACTTACAGTTACTGCTAATAGTTGCAGGAATTCTTCCACCTGCTGGGCCAGCTCACTCAGCAATGACACCAAGGGGGGACATGTCTTTTGACATTTGGCATTTGGAAAAACGTGGGTAGTGGAGGAGAAAAGGTATGAAATCTACAGAGCCAGAAGCTAGTATGTGGAAAGTCCTCCCAATCACGAGATGTGTAAAATTACAAGCAGACAATCCAGTTCTTGTCAAGACTCAGTCAGAATGCAAATTCTTTCCTACAGATAAGATAACCTAAAACTCATAATATACCACTGTGATGGGACATCAATGACAAACTGGTTAATGGGTGTTGTGAGTTCAAAGAAGATTTCAGATTAGTCACAGTGTAAGGAAACTTGAAATATTCTGAAAGCTTTCAGCTCAGATGTGAAAGAAACTTGATAAGAGATTTTTACAAATCTGAAAAAAAATCTTACAAACGTATAAATCATCAATAATGAAATAGCAAGCTAAGATTTCTTAAAACTATAAATATGCAAACTTTCTTTATTAATTATGCTGGGAAAAAAGAAAGATTGAATCCTTGCTAAATAAAGAAACAAACTAAAAGAATGCAGCTAAATAAATACAGGGAAAAACGTTAGAGTCCAGGCAGTTAATAAATAAAATATTACATTATTTTGTAGAGTTTGTGGTATTTGTCTATTTTTGAAAATTTATTGCACTTTTTCCTAATTCTAAATAGTCATTTTCTCATCTAGATTTTATTTATAAAGTTGAATTCTTTACCTTAAAGAACCTCTCCCCTCACACCTGTATCAGCTCCAGGCTCTCCCAAACCTGAATCTGCCCTCGACAGACAGAAGAAGCAGTGCTTCTTGCCAGGGATTTACTCATGCTTTAAAACTGAGCGCTAGGATGTCAGCTTTGTGCAAGGTAGAATATTAAATATTTAATGACTAGCGATTTTTAGGATAGGGATGACCTGAGTGTTTTGTGTGCAGAAGGAAGGTGCTAGCTGTAAGGGAAAGAAATACTCACATAGCAGGGATCCTTTTTGAAGAAGGTCTCACGAAAATGGAAAGGAATGGGTTAAGAGAGAGTGAAGAGAAGGGCTTTCAAAAGCAAGTGCAGACAGCAGTGAAGGAGGGAAGGCAGGGAATGGATTTTGCATTTGTGAGGAGGAGCATGAGGGAGCTCTGTTTCTGTAGCTTTACTTAATGTTCTAGTTCATGTGGAGGTCAGGTTATCTAGTCAAGTCTCAGGGGTGGGTGGTTTCAGGGATTTCCAAAGCCTGAGCAGGTCACTAATAACTGTTTTGCCAAATGAAACTGTTAAAGACAGTGATGGACGTGCTCTCATTTTCCCAAACTCTACCTATGGGTCCTGTACCCTCTGCCAGTACCCAGATACCCTGCCCTGGACTCGGCAGTAACCGGCTAAGATGAAGACCCAGTTCAGAGGTGATGCTATTCTGCTGTCAGAATGATCAGAGACTACAGCGTGAGGCTGATGAGGAGACTGTCAAGTGGGAGCTTGTGCTGTTGCCTAAAGAAAAGAAACAAAGATTTATTTATATATGGCTTTATTCCACGCAGGATTTAAGGTAGTTTACAAGAACGCATCTATAAAATAGCAAGTTGTGGTCCATAAATAAAAAATCAAGACTGGGGAAAGCATAAAGTATAGAAGAGAAGACTTCAGATGTGGCTTGTCAGTGGTCTTCAAATAACTAAGGGTTGTTATGAGGAAGAGCATTTAGGGTTATTTGGTTTGTGGGTCCAGGAACATGGGGGTGTGGGCGTGTGTATGTGTGTGTGTCTTAGTCTATTGGGGCTGTTATTACAAATAGCATAAAATGGATGGCTTATAAACAACAGAAGTTTATTACTCACAGTTTTAGAGACTGGGAAGTCCAAAATCAAGGCACTGGCAGAGTTGGTGTCTGCTGACGGCTTGCTTTCTGGTTCATAGATGGTGCCTTGTAGGTGTGTCCTCATGTGGAAGGGACAAGACGGCTCTCCGGGACTTTTTGTATAAGGACACTAATCCCATTCATTAGAGCTTTGCCTAATGGCATTTTCACCTCCCAAAGGCTCCACTTCATAGTACCACCACCTTCAGGGTTAGGATTTCAACATATGAATTTTGGAGAGACACAAATATTCAGACCATAGCCTATGTGTGTGGTCACAGTAAGGCAGATATCAGCACGGCATGAGGTAAAACTTTCTAACAAGTGCAGCTGTTCCACAGTGGAATGGATGTCCTGAGCTCCTCCTTTATCAGAGGAGGCATTTAAACAGAGCTAGTAGCCTTCCTTCTGGCCTGCTATGGAAGCCAACTGATGTAATGGATAAAGACTGGCCTCTGACATGCCTTTAGGGTCAGCATTTTAATAATTGTGTGACAGGAACTGTTCTAAACATTGCCCTATAAATAATGAACTATTCTAAAATATGCCACACAATAATAAAATCTTGTCAACAGTCATTCTATGTCTATGACCTATAGTGCTGTCATCTACCTTTGAAATGTCGCTGCAAAGTAAGCTCCAAATGAGAGGAGAGGAGGCGTGGGAGGTGGGTGGGTTTTACCCACCAACATGTTCCTGTTCTCTGGGGCATCATTCTGCAATCTGAAGAGCTAGGCCCTGTGGAGACAACAGGTAAAAATGGAGACGTAGTCCCTGTTTTCAGAGTGCTTGTTGCTTAGTGGGAAAATGACATTAATAATCACATATGTATGTACTTATAAATTCTAATATGCATTATGAAGGAAAATAATATTCTAGGAGAGCAGATGGCTGTAAGACCTGATATAGCATGAACAAAGAACATACTTTCTGATATCAGTTAAGCATAGGAAGGCAGGCGCAGAAGTGGAGGTTCAGATGGAGAGCGTGTCAGGCTGAGGGGACAGTGTGTGCAATAGGAGGAAGCTCAGAGCAGTTGAGGAACAGCCAGGGACCAGCATGAGCAGCTCAGGACAGAGGGTCCTGTGCTGTAACCCATTCCAAGGACCTTTATCTTTATCATGATCGTAATAGGAAGCCTCATGGGTTTCACCAGGGGAGCAAAGTGATCATATGGTTATGGTACTGTTTGTTTCTTTTTCTTTTTAAAAAATAAAATCACTTTAGCTTTAGATTAGAGACTAGATCGGGGGTTGGGGCCAGAACAGATGTAGGGAGATTATTCAATAGGCTACGCTAGTGATCGGGGTGACACATGGTGGTGACGTGGGCAAGTGTCGAAGGTGAGGAGAAGGAGCGAATGGTTTCCCAAGGTGAGCATGTGATAAACATGAAGAAGACTTGGTGATGGGTTGGCTGGGATGTAAAGGTGAGGGAGGACAGTGGTATCAAAGCCGACTCCCAGCAACTGGACAGATGAGCGTTGCACTCCCTTATGGGGCAAAGCAAGATGAGGGGATCCGAGAGAATGGCTAGAGAAAAACAACCCTGCTCACCTTATCAGATTCAGGGTTAGGAAAGGTAAGCAGTTCAATTGATTCAAATTCAGTTAGTGCAGTTCTATTCAAAGCTATCCAGTTCAATTAAATTCACATTATGGATCAACAAGGCTCTGTGGGTACCCACACAAATATAAAAGGCCGTCAAGGTGGGGTGCGTGGTCACCTCTTGTACTAGGTGAGTGTCCCAATAACCAAAGCACCCCACGGAATGTGAGAAGTACCCACAGAGAGAGATGACAGGACACTGGCCTGCAGTGGCTAACCCCGCCCACCCCAGAGGGCTTGACTGACCTACAAAAGAATTGGACTGACTTTATCTTAAAAGGGAGGTGAGACTCCACCGGATGCCCTTGAGGTTAGTGGGCAAGAGGTGATGTGAATGTGGGAGAACCTGAAGATCTCCCTCGCTGGGTCTCATCTGACCCAGCTGCCAGGACTGGAGCTCGTGCACTGGTTCTTAGCCGTGGCTCCCTCTCAGACTCCTAGACACTCCCTAAAGCATCCTTTGCTTGTGTCTTCATCTCCATGGATAATAACTGCTCTCTAATTTTCTGTTTAATTTGCTTTTCTATCTAATTTACCTTTCCTGACAAAGGTAGAGCACGAATCTAGCCTATGTATCTGGGGATGATGGTTCTAGCCCATCACTGTTTCTGGTTACAGCTGGAAAGTAGGAGCTCCAGCCTCCCCTCTCCATCTCCAGCCATGTCAGATGTCCTCATGCCACTTCCCACTGGCACCCATGTGTCCCATCTCCCAAAGCACCACTACCGCCCCTCTTCCAACTCCTCTCAGACTCCCAGTGTCAATGCTGCTGACTACATGCAAATATTTCTGGGAGAAATCATGAGCTTTTATCTAATTCTGGATTTTAATAACAGTAATGAACCCTCGTACAGCCTGTTCCACTTTCAAAATGTGTTTCTCTACGTGTTTCATCTAATGCTCACACAATTTTCCGGGGCAGGTATCATCACAGCATCTCCAGGGAGGCGGAAGTCAGACCACTGTGCGGTGGCTGAGCTGGAACTCTACATTTCACGCTCTCTCTTTCAGTTGTTCTCTTCTGGCTAACGCAAAGGGATCTGTGTTGGGAGGGGGAACTTGAAGATGTTGTGAGCAGAGAGGATTTTTCTATTATCGCTTGAAGTCACACAACATAAGCAGCTGTCAATTTCTCCCCACTTAATGTTAGTCCAGCTGTCAGCACAATGGCTCCGAGAACATGATGTGGAGGGGATAGACTTATATTTCCATACCGACCTCCAACCTCGTTGTGTGTGACTTTGAGCAAGTAGTTACAAATTGACACAGTGTTAGCACCCATGTCAAAGGGTTCTTGTGGGGAATAAATGAGTTAACATATATAAGCCATAGTTTCTGAAACAGTAAATGCTTTAAAAATATTAGTTTGGTGGTGGTGGTTGTATTTTTTTATTCCAGGGTGCAACTTCCTTGTTGATCTCAATCTGAACAGGGAAGGAAAATAACTTGCAAGTGCTTCCTTCTCCAGGTTGACTAGAAATGGCTGACTAGAATATTGTGTTGAGAAGGATTCTGAGGTTTACACTAGGATCAGCTGACATGAATTAGCATTCTTATGTGTGTACTGCAGGACTCCCTTTTCTCAAGAGCCTTTTGCAGGGCCTGTCACAATCCACATCTTCACCTCTCAGCTCCACTGTCTGCCTTAGGCATTTACCCAAATACTTTTGTCAGGACCATCCTGCTATGTTCAGATTAAATGCAGTTTCCCGCTCACAGGGGTAGTGCTTGCTTGGGTGAGAGTAAAGATTTTAATGAATAGGAGCTATATGTATGAATGGGTTCTAACAAGATGGGTTAGCAGACCAGGGATTACAAAATAACTACACTGCAGCAACTCTGGGTGAGCCAATGCATGAAGTATATTTCCACGTAAATGAAAGACATTCATTTTGAAGAGCCCAAAACAACTGTAACTTGAGATTTGCACAAATGCTTGGAAAACTGTCAGTCCTTTCTGAGTGGCAGTAGATAGAGGAGCAGGAATGCCAGTAAGAAATATGAGGTGGATTCTGAGAAACAGGGCTGGATTAGCCTTCCAAGAAGCCAGCATTCTTTAGCACTGACCTAGCATTCAAGTGTTTGTGGGACAGTATTTTCTCAAAGCTTACTGATTAAACATTTGCTGATATCTCTCCTGGAAGAATTACAGCAATACAATAATTGTTATGAATGGTCTCTTAGAGCTGGGCTAATCAAAGATTCCATTCTGTGATCCACAGAGAATTCTAACAGTGTGCTGTGTTTTTCTTTTGCTTCTACCAAATTTATCAATGTCTTAGGTCATTATTTGCCTGATCACAACAACATGCATTCATGAATATATATCAGCTAATATTCTGCAATTTTATGTGTTAATTTGCTCATGTCTTTAGGTGTTTATGGCAATTAAAGCAGACCTTGATAAATTTAGAGGAAATAAAAAAAGCTTTGATATTATGAGTGCTTATGTGGTTGAATTGCAGGCTTTGAGATAAATTATGTTTTGTGCAACTATTAATTTGTTGATTGGCTTACTAGATATTTTCTCATTTAGTTACATGTCTGCTTAAGAAATAAGTGGTCTCTTCTTGATTGTATCATTTGGCTTTCTGATATTCATTTTAGCTTATGAATGCAACCAATATTTATCTTGGCTAATGTGAATATAGGTGGGCTGCCTTGCTGGGGATTCTTCAGGGGAGATCTGGAAATTTATATGTAGCAAATCAGGGCAGCCACAGAGAGGAGCAAGGTACTGTCACAGCCCCATCAGACAGGAGGGGTCCCAGGTAGGGAGGGGCTCCAGTGACATCAGAGGTCACTAGTGGACAGAAGACCAGTGACCGAAGGCTCTGGCTGCCTGAGAAGGATAAACTAGGAGTAGCAATGGCCCTTCAGAGTGCAGTGCTGGGTAATTCTGGTGGGTGCTGTGCCAAAGGCAGGGCTTGGTAGGAGAGGGATTTGCAGTAGGGCCCAGAGAAGATGTACCATCCTGGGAACTGGGATGTGCCAGGGTAGACATGGCACTGAAGCTCAGAGGAGGGAGAGTGGTGGCAACTTGGTCACAGGCCATAATTCTAGGAAGGGATAGAGGTGAGGCTACCAGATCTAGTAAATAACAATACGGGACATCTAGTTAAATTCAAATTTCTGATTAACAAAGAATAATTTTAGTATTAAGTATGTCCTATGTAATGTCTGGATATATTTATACTAAAAATTATATGTTGTTTATCTGAAATTCAAATTTAACCGGGCATCCTGTATTCTACCTGGCAACCCTGGGTGTGAGTGGGCGTGTGGCACTGGTCGGCACGTGTGCACTTGAGGAGGCCTCACTGACCTGGGCATGATGGAGGGATCGGCTGTGGGGAGGCAGGTTGCTTAATGTGCGTGTGTGTGTGTGTGTGTGTGTGTGTGTGAGATAGACAGAGAGAAAGAGCAAGTGAGGGGGAGAGAGGGACTAAGAGACTAATCTTGAATAATCTTATGTTGATTTTAAGACCCACTTATTTTTATAATTTCTCATTACTTTCTTTTGTGTGTGTTTGTTTTACAAGAATCAGTTGCATTTGGCTTGTATCAGAGACAGGATATTCGTTGGTTTGTAATATGAAACCATCAAGCCTATGTGTGCCCAAAGTGAGGACATCCCATTGAGAGTGACAATTTTAACCCTCCAGAACGGTTGCCTAGCTAACATTAGACACATGAATATTTGGAAACATTTGGATGATTGATGTCCTTTGCATAAAAATCCACATGACTGACTGCCTTTTTCCATTTTTGTCCAGATATTTTGGAATAATGTCGACAGCCAAACAGGCTCCCTTCCAAGGGAAAAAACATCATCATCATGAGGTGGGAGATTTCTGAAACTACTTTCGATTTTTTCCAGTTTATTTGATTCGTATCTATTGCTTTAATTTGTTTTAGTGATCTTTGATTCCCACCCTGTCTCCTGCCCAGTGCCTAGCACAGTGTCTGGTACAAAGTAAACTCACTTAAAATGAATGGATGCATAAATGAATACATTATTTTTAGATAATGTAACCTTCCATACAGAGATTATACTAGAGCAAGGAGGAAGTATTTGTTTAGAAGAAAAGAGAACAGACATTATTGAGTGTGCACTGAGACAGAAACTGGGCAAGGCAATATATGTATGTATTTATGTATATACAGGCACATATACATGTATATATGTGTACTTTTATAGTCACCTTGTCCTGTGGTGTGAATGTGTCTCCCAAAGTTTATATGTTGAAAGCTTGATCCCCAATGCAGCAGCATTAGAAGGTGGGGCCTAATGGGAGGTGTTTGGGTCATGGAGGTACCACCCTCATGAACAGATTAATGCTGTTATCACAAGAGCGGTTCATTGTAAAAGGACGAGTTTGGCCCCCTCTTGCTCTCTCTCTCCCCCCCTCTCTTTGCCCTTCTGCATGGATGACACAGCAAGAAGGCCCTCGTCAGAGGCCACCCTCTTGATCTTGGACTTCCCAGCCTCCAGAACTGTGAGAAATAAATTTCTGTTCATTATAAATTGCCCAGTCTGTAGTATTCTGTGATAGCAGCACAAAAGGGCTAAGACACCTTGTTGTGAGCACTAGTAGCCCCATTGTACATGTGAGTAAACTCACAGGAAGTTGAGTGAACTGTGAAGACCCTCATCTACTAAGAAGCAGGGCCAACCTATGGCCTAATATGAGCTGCTACAACATCTTCACTGATTCCCTGCAGTCTTCCTGGACTGATGTGCAGTAATTGTTAATGTTTTGTGGGTTCTCATATTGTCTTCAGAATTTGATGAAAGTCAGGGCCCTTCCCCAGATACATGAACATAGAAAGAAATATTCACAGTTTTACAAGCAATGTTCATCACGGATCCCTGATTAGGACCTCGTGATTAGAGAATTTCAGATTTCTTCACTAGGAGTCAGGACTAAAGATGAGAATCAGCCTGAAAGTGGTGCAGCCACAGCACTGCTATCTGACAGTCCTATTCAGGAACCTTCTCTCACTGGGGATAAAGGATTAGGTATTTTCTTTTCGTACTAGGTCTGACTAACCCACAGAGACCCAATGTGTTTCTTCCACTCTAAGTGGGATCACATGTAGTCACCCCAGTCACGTACCTTGTAATGATGCTTTGGTCAATGATGGACCACATGTACCACGGTGGTCCCGTAAGATTATAACAGAGCTGAAAAATTCTTGTCACCTAGTGACATGTTAATGATGCTGACCGTGTGTAGGCCCAGGTTAGTGTGTGTGTTTCTGTCTCAGTTTTTCAAGTAAAAAGTTTAAAAAGTAAGACAAAAATACAAAAGATTTTAAAAATACAAAAAAGCTTATAGAACAAAAATATAAAGAAAGAAAATATTTTTGTACAGCTGTACAATGAGTTTGTGTTTTAAGCTAAGTGCTATTACAAAAGAGAAAACAATTAAAAAATTTAAAAATTTATGAAGTAAAAAGCTACAGTAGGCCAGGTTAATCTATTATTGAAGAAAGACATTTTTTTCTTATAAATTTAGTGCAGCCTAAGTGTGCAGTGTTTATAAAGTCCACAGCAGTGTGTATAATGTCCTAGGCCTTCACATCCCCTCACCGCTCACTCACTGACTCACCGAGAGCAACTTCCAGTCCTGCCAGCTCCGTTCATGGTAAGTGCCCTATACGGGGGTTCCATATTTAAATCTTTTATGCCATATTTTTACTGTACCTTTTCTATGTTTATTTATATTTAGATACACCAATACTTACCATTGTGTTACAGCTCTCTACAGTATTCAGTACAGTAACATGCTGTACAGGTCTGTAGCCCAGGAGCAACAGGCCAAACCTTGTAGCCTAGGTGTGCAGTAGGCTGCACCATCTAGGTTTGCGTAAGTGCACTCTGTGATGCTCACACAACGATGAAATCACCTAACCACGCATGTCTCAGAACATTTCCCCATCATTAAGCCACATATGACTGTGGTGCCACTGGTAAACATATACTAGTTTAATATTCAAAAAATTGTGGGTTTTATAATTCCACTTTGCCTCGTTCAGTGATTAGAAAATTAATGAACAACAGTCATTCAAATAAAATTATGTGTCAGGTGCCTGGGGTACAGCAGTGAACAAGACAAATACAGTTCCCACCCAGAGGCAGAGTCACCATGAAGCTGAAGAAACTTCAACTTCAGGTCCCTGCATTAGCGCAGCCCCTTCCGAGGCCCTGGGAGATGCCTTAAGAATGTGCTCTCATATCACGTTTTTTTTTTAAATATTCAAATTATTTTTGTATTGTTTTTCTTAAAGAATCACTCCCCCCTCCCAACGCCCCACCCCCACTGTAGAAGCTGCAGGCACCACCAAACCTGCATCTGCCGCCATCACCATCCCCCTGGGGGTTAAAGTCTAGTGAGGAAAAGCTGGTGTTTGATGAGTGATTGCAGGAGCGAGGGGTTGGGGGCTGCGTGGGGGGCCTGGGTAGCTACATTAAGGGCTTTAGTCTTTTGGGGAGTCAGTAAAGATTTCTTCAAGAAGTTGACATTTAAGCTGAGACCTGATGGCTTTTTTTATTTGTTTGTTTGTTTTTTGTTTTGGCAAGGGAGGAGCCGCATTAGCAGGTGGAGGGGACTGCAGGTGTCCAGGCCCTGCGCTGGGCCGGGAGAGGGCAGGGCTGGTTTGAGACCCTGACCTGGGTACCCCTGGCTGGCTGAGCCCAGCTGCTGAGAGGAGACTAATGGGCTGGAAGTGCTTTGGACTTTACTCTAAGGACACTGGCAGGCTGCTGAGAGGGAGTTACATAATCAGGTTTGCATTAAAAAAACACACAAAAAAACAACACTCTGGCTCCAAGGTGAAGAATGGATTTTGTTTTGTTTTGTTTTACCCTCTAGAAACACCATCTGGAACACAGCTGTGAATTGATAAACAACTGAAATATTCTTCGGTGCGTTGAGGGGAAAATAATCCTCTCAAAGGCCATGGCTTCTTGGTGTATGAGAGAAAAGCAAAGCCCAACCAGCATCCGACGCGCTAAATTAGAGCTGTGGGTGAAATTGGGACGATGACTAACGAGCTGGGACGGCCGTGTCGCTGTGTGTGGGTGCGTGTGTGAGTGCTCTCCTGGTGCCCTTTGTTCATTCTGCATCGCAGGTGACACCAGGTTGGAAGTAGCACAGTCTGAGGGATCCTGCTAGAGGACCCGACTCGGAGAATCAGCAATCTGTGACGAGAATAAAGACAATGTCAATGTCAGTGTCAAGAATCATGTGGGCCCTTCACGAAGGCCCCAGAGCAGAAGTGACGGTACCAGAGGAAGGCCCCGTGAAAGCTGGGAAGCCGGCAGACTGCAGACACACGGAGCTCCCACCTTTATCAGGCAGTGGCCTTTGCTTCTCTCCCCCTCCATACCCCTCACCTGGCTTCACACCTGTTCTTCAGGTCTGTACTGACATCTGCCTTCCTGACTCGGTTTCTTGTCTGGTTTTGCTCAAGCTCAAGAAGCTAATGCAGATTCCAAATTACCCATAGTCTAACACAAAATCTCGGCATTTAGATTTAAAAAAATTAAATTTGGGAAAATCAGCAGCAAGGCTTTTAATGTTTCCACCATCTATTGGCTTGGAAAGTTCTCCCAGTTTTTCTACCTGGGGAGGCATTTGGGATTTGTGTTCCTGTCAACTTGGCAGAGGGATGGAGGAAGGCAGAGGAAGAGGAGCTGACATAGCTGAGCGAGGGGAGCAGGAGCGAAGGCAGGGAACCCAGAAGAGCACCAGCGTGAGGGTGGGTGTGGGAGGCGGAGCGAACCAGCTGCTGCTGTCAACCCTGACCTACTTCCTCAAGCCCTGGGAGCCGCGCCTGTCCCTGCTCTCAGCAACAGTGACACTGCCTTCGGGCAGCTGTGCAGCCAACCCACACTGAGTGATAGCTGTCCCTGCCGTTTTCCTAAATGTCACCAGTGAAAGAGACATTTCCGCCTCCCTAGAGTATACACACTCCACTTGTAGATAAGTGGGACGCTTGGTTCCATTTTCGCAGCTTCCAAAAATTGGTCACAGATGAGTCACAACTGTGTCAACTTCTCTGGTATGAGAAGCCATAGAGAGAGGTTTATAAAAATGATTTTTTTTAATGTGATGTCCTTTCTAGGTGGCAGTAAAATGACTTTCCTGTCATCAGGAGAAACATGTGCTTTGAATTATTTTTACAGCTGTAAAGGCAGATCTGTAAAAGGCTATCTGTACCTGATAGTTTTCTGCTTTCATAAATTCCATTCAGAATCATATCCATTCCTGGAAATGTTGGGGAAAGGAGAAAGAAGAAAGCCAATATATGTCAAATGCCTACGAGTGCTTTACATAATTCGTTGGCATAAATTATAATTCATAAACGCCACTGTCCACGCAATATAACCTTCCACATATTCTCAAATAGCTTGATTCCTATTTTGAGCCCCTGCCTTATGCCAAGAACTTATTCTCGGCTAGTTCAGGGTTTCTGCCCCCATTTTCCTAGAGTGATATCTAGCTGAGGTCTTGGGGGATGTTGCTGAAGTATTGCCAAGCACGAGGCTGTTGGAGGATAGGGAGGCGTTTGGCATCTGGTCCTCAGAATTACATAAATCCTCTCAGAACTTAGAAGTGAAATGGGAAAGATTGTTGATTCCCTGCCCAACTAGATGCTGGGTTGTCCCTTGTTCCCAATCTCTTCCTGTTCCTCGTGGTCATTTTGCTCCTCCTGAGCTGCCCTGCAGTGCAGGAACCACGTGGAGGCTGTTTGAGCCCAGAGCTACTTCCTGGGCTCCTGGGGCAGGGACCCTGCTGCCTTCCCTCCCCTCTGTATGCCAGGCCAGGGACAGGGGCCCGTGTGTCCCCTCCTCTGGGCGCCTCTCAGGCCACACCTCAGTGATTTTATTTCTTCTTGACACTAACTTTGGATGTTCGTTGAAATAGTATTCTCCAATTACAAAGGAGAAAAATGAGATCCAGAGAAGCTAAAAACTTGCCAAAGCCACGTAACTACAAATGGCAGAGGTGAGTCTGTCTGCTCTCCAAATGCCAGTGGTGCCCTTCATCACTACTGCCACCTCCCAGCTTGATACTTCACTTCTAGGAGGCCTCTCCTGATGACCTGCGAGTAACGTCTGCTCCCTAGGAATGTCACAGCCTTTGCTGTCTCAGCCTTCTGTGCACCTATCCAGACAACCCCACTAGGCTGTCGCTCCTAGAAGTCAAAGACCACTTCCTGTGTTTCTCTCCATCCCATCCACTAGCACTGCACTCTGGCATCTGACACTGTTCTTGATCTCATACTGACCTGCCACCAGTCTCCACCACACTGCCAGCCAGCCCGAACAATTTTGCTATAGCAATCGGCCATCTCCACAAACCCTCTGACGTTCTCTCTCCTGCCTGACAGTTCCAAGCACCTGTCCCTCCTCCTGTCCCACGACGTACTCTGAGGGCCATCCACACTGAACACCTACAGTGACCCTTCCTTGGTACTCGACTAGCTCCACACGACGGACACCTCCAAGGTAGATAAAAGTTATTCTAATTTTTCATCTGAAGATACAAAATTTCCAAAAGGAAAAGGAACTTCTCCAAAGATATACATCTAGTAATTAACTAAACGTAGAATGAACCCAAAGCCTGATTATAAACTTACCAGGCACTAACTATCTTAGAATAACATACACGAAGCCCTTGCAAGTCCTTGCAAACTTGGCAAGTCAAGATAGAATTTTTGCTCCAGTCAATAAAGATATTGCAGCTTGGTAATATTCCTAGATGATGCTCTTGCCTGAAATTTGAGTTGATAAAAGGAAACAAGAGTTAAGCATGCAAGAAACAGACACACTATGAATGATTATACTGTTTTTCAGAATGGTGCTTCCCGGAATTGTGCAGTACACAACTTGAACAACATTGCATAGTGACCCTGCAAGGAAAGGAATAGGTTAGGGAAACTTCATTTAAGATAAATCACCATTTATATGATTTGCTTGAAAAAAATTGTTTAAGGCTTACTTGTATATGTATGCCTGTAGTTTGAAATTCAAAATAACAGCAAAAGGTCTGTAATCTACTTAAGCCCTGCAATTTCTCATATATGATGTATAAGCCTATATAGGGTATCAGATGGTTGATTCTCTGCAAAAGCATAGCTTCCTGATTCTACAGATAAAAAATTATATAAGCATCAGAATCCAAAGGCTTCTTTTATTTCAAACAGCTCTTAACATTTTGACAAGTTAAGCACAAATGAATCATAAATGTACAGATTAAATTTCCTTTGGGATACAAATGGGTTTAAATTGAAGGAGGAAAAAGTGGTTGGCCAAATGCGTTCCTATTTTGCAGAGTCAAGAACTTTCAAAAAATAGCCTACTGTTTGAAAAATCTAAACACACCCTAATAAAACCACGAATTTGAATATTTCCATATTCTAGTGTTCTGCTTCCATTTCAGAGTCAAAATGGTTTAACAAGAATGTTTAAAAAGAAATTCTCTCTCTTCCCCTAATTAATGGTTTTTCTTATCTGGCATCCTTTCCTGGAATTTCTCTACTTCATCTTCTGTAGTTAAGTAAAAACATAAGCTGAATATTTCTGGTTAAGACCATGCCTGCTACTGTGGGAGCACAGAATCTCCTCAGCTTGTTGCAACCATTGCATAACAGGAACACTTCTTATTTGGGTCACTGAGTGAAAACCATCAACAGGAAACACTTCCAAAGGGTGAGAAAAATAAATTGCTGCTTACCAGCTACACATCCCAGATTCTTTAATAACATGATCTGACTTTAGCTGGATGTATCAAGAAAGCAATTAAAAGGAAGAAAGAAAAGTAATCCTTAGTAAAGTAAGTTACCTACCTGAGTAAAGGAGAATAACTCTTTCAGAGACAGTGGAGTACTGAATCCCAGAAGCAGAAACTGCTGTGTTTACTGCATGCTTTCATGGGTGAAAGGGGAAGACAATCAACTTCCCAGGAATGAACAGAACCAAAGCTGGCCTGGGGACAGAGAGGAGGGTTTGGGGTGTTCACACAGTCAGGAGCTAAGTCAGGGAAAAGGCAGCCTGGAGAGAGTCAAGGAGTTGAATGGGGCAGAGAAGGGAAGTGCCAATGAACACAAAGATGAAAAAAAGATAATTAAACAAGAAGCCCCTTTCTTGGTAGTGACCATCATTTTTCGTTGCTATAGCACTATATATTGTGGGTATTGCAGAGCCCTGATGTTAAGAACCATGAGGAATGACTTTATCTTAGTAGAGCAGTAAGCTTAAAGAAACATTGAGATTAAGTGCTTACTTGACAATGACTATTGGAACAGAATTCATACTCGGTGACCACAACCTTACTACTAACTTTTGATTTTCAATATCACTTTGGAGACCAGCTAGGTATTTTCAATCTCCCGGCTGACTTCTCTTTACATTTCTCAAGCAGCCTTCTACACAGAACCTTGTAATCTTGGTTGTGCCAATTTGAGGTAGAAGTGGGTCAAAAAGAAATGAGGTAGAATCTAATCCAAACAAAATTGCAAGTAATCATCACTTTTGCAGAGATATTTATTGTTTGTTTCTGGATTTAGAGGAAATTTTATTAATTTTTTCTTTTTTCTTTTCTTTTTATTTCTGGCAGCTTGGGTATAGTGGGAGAGATTTCTCTCTCTCTTTATTTTTTTTGTCCTCAGTGTGAATTGAAGCTGAAGGACGGCCACACTGTGTTGATAGTACTGATTTCAAAGCCATTTTAAGCCTCAGGAAAAAACCTATTTCTGCGTTTCAGGTTTCAGGTTGTCTGAAAGCCCTCTAGCCATCAACCTGCCTACCTGATGCCAAGGCCATGTTATCAGAATTCTCTGTATACTCAGCGCCTACTTTTGGTTGGCGTTGTTTCTTGTACTCTTAGAATTTTCAGATAGTGTCTAGAACAACATCATTAGACAGCTTCTAAAGGAGTAAACGTTGTGTTCTGATATGAAGGAATCATTGTGCATCCAATTGCTGATGGTCTCCAACTTACGATGGTTTGACTTAACAACTTGACAGGGTGGTGCAAAAGTGATACACATTCAGTAGAAACCATACTTTGAGTACCTGTATGTCCATTCTGTTTTCACTTTTAGTGCAGTATTTGATAAATTACATGAAATATTCAATACTTTATTATAAAATAGACTTTGCATTAGATACTTTTGCCCAACCGTAGGCTAAGGTGAATGTCTGAGCATGTTTAAGGTAAACTGGGCTAAGCTATCATTTCCAGTAGGTTCGATGTATTAAATGCTTTTTCAACTTACCATATTTTCAACTTAATGGTGGGTTTATCAGGACATAACCCCCTCATAAGTCGAGAAGCATTTATATAATTATCAAGCGGCCAAATAGAAGAAAATATGAGCCCTTTTCCTTTAGATTTTTGAACATTCTGCTTTGAAGATTCACCTGAAGGGGAGTGTCTACCATGCCCATGTAGCCATATGGAGGCTCATGAAATGTTTTTTTATTTAGATATCTGAATAAAACTCAGGGGAAACAGTTTGATAAAATAAACAGAACAATAGCCATATATGGAGCCTGATAGGCCTGGATTTAGATCCCGGCTTTGTTACTCTCCAACTCCGAGATGTCAAGCAAGTCACTTTTAAACTCTTTGGGTCTCAGTTTCTTCATCTGTAAAATGGAGACAATAGCTATCTTTGAAGGCAAGTGTCAAAACAGATGCTGTAAGTTACCTGACACACCTATTAGGAACTCAGCAAAGGTTAGTTTCTTTTCCTTCTTCCTCTCCACCAATTTTTGTCACTTGCAGAAAATATTTTCCTGACCAGTATTTGACAAAAGTCTCAAAAATTCACCCAAACTTTGTAAGCATAAAAAGATCCCACCAAACAACCCTTTAACAAGCTGCCCTATAAAAGCATCTGGAACAGAGGTTTCATTTCTTTTACATTTCTTTTGAAGAGCATAAGGATTTAGCAAGAGAAAAGTACCAGCGTACAATGTTTTCCAGCAATGGTTTTAAAGTGGCTAGGAGGTCAAGTTACAAATAATCTAAGGTCTCTGCCAGCTCTAAAATTCTATGGTTCTGTGAAAGTGAGGCAGTAGCTGCAGACTAAGGCAGGCCTTTATGACTCAGAAAGGACTGCATGCACTGGGCTGGCTGCTCAGCATACTGAGGATTTGATTAAAAGCCCACTACATTCAAATGTTAGCTTTGGGATTAGCAGATCAAATAAATGCATGTTACCGCTTTGTCAGATACAGCAAAGTCGTTTTTGTCTGTTGCTAAATTTTAATGGGGAGAATACCCAGTAGCTAAACAGACTAGCAAACAAACAGGCCATGGAGAGGACAAAGGGGGTACCATTACCAGCCTGGCCCCCTAACCTCTTAACTGCTGGTCGCCATGGTCCATGTGAGGGAGTTTAGCTATATGTAAATACAGACAACTTTGTGGAAAATCTATCAGGGTGTCTAATTCTGAAACTAAGAACTCTCAAGGAAATCCAAACAGGGGTGCCCAGGTAAAATTGATTCTAATTTCTTTTTAAAATCTCATTAATTTCCATTTAGATGAATTTTTAAAAATTGGCTTCTAGAACATTTGGTTTTGCAATGCTAAGCACTGTTTGAAACCACTTACTTTCAGTGGCTATTTCAACATGAGAAATGAAATGTAAACACCCAAGATAAGGCAGAACCTCTTGTAAGGCGAGTATGTGTGCGCATGTGCATTGCATATGTCTGTGTGTGTTTTCTTTGAGAAGATAATTTTTTTCCTTCTGCTTTGGGAGTTTATTCTATTGATAGAAAATACTGCAAGTTTTAAATATCTTTTCGTGTCAGTGGAAACGGATTCAATCCAGTGGAAAGATGGATGCAATCATCATCCCTTTTCACACTGGGAGTCAGAGAGAACCTGGGTAATTAAGTAACAAGAGCACAGATTCCTAAGGACACTTAAAAATCAGGATTTCTTGCCTACTGGAGTAATAGTCACAATGACAGCTGCAAAGACAAAAGTATTTTAAGTACCTACTATGTGCTGTGTTCTAGCTTTGACACTTGTGAAGGGGCTGAAATACTGGGGCTGTGTAAATGCCCCCAGATGATATTCCAATTTAATGAAGAAACAACCTATATTTAGGGTGAAATGGAGTCTCCTACTCAAACCTGAGCAAGTAAGAGATCTAAATGAGGTTAAGCAACACTAAGGAGTATTCAAAGTTAGTGACAATGGCACTTACTTAATTGTATCTGGGTTTTTATATTTTGGAATATTCACTCATTCATCAAATTTTTATGGAGTGACTACTATGTTAAAAGAACTGTGAGAGTATAAAAAAGCGACTAAAAATGTTTCTAGTCTAGAAGGACAGAATACATATTCTTGCTTTAACTGAATACTGTATATAATTATTAATAGTATAATTTTTACAACTATATTTTCATAGGTACGTATAAAAGAAAACTACATGATTTTACATAAAAAAAAATTACTTGGTGATTTCAACAACACAAAAATAAACAAAACCACCAAAACTTAAAAAAATCAATCAATGAAATAAAACCGGAAATAGAAAAAAAAAAACTGGGAGGGAGCAACCTAAAATATTCATAGCAATGTTTTTGTGGTAGTGGAAATTGGTGATTTGTATTCTTATTCTTATTTTTTAGAGCAATCCTAAATTTCTTATATGCTTTCAAAATTTAAAATATAAAATTCTTTAGAAGAAGGAGATGAAGAAAAGAAGGAAGAAATGGAGGCAAGGAGGGAGGGAGGGAGGAAAGAAAAAAGAAAGGAAGGAAGAAAATCATGCATAAAAAATGGTATTTCTCTTCCTACCACTCACACTTTTGAGAACCTTGGCTGTTTAGAATACAAACCCACAGTTTCTCATTTTGATTTGTGAAGCATGTCAAGTCTTTTTGAGATGTGGCAGAGATTGTACAGCTACAGGTGAAGCCGGGTTAAGATGTGGAGGAATAGGCAGATCTCTAACATAAGTTACTATAGGAAACATCACCGTGATGGGATGGCTAAAGCAAATGGGAGGCAAAATTTACAACTGTTGGCCCAAACAAATCAGAAGCCAGTGAAGGTCCAGGTGAAAGGGTGTTGGAGCCAAAAAGTGACAACTTTATGAGGATGGGAGATAGTGCCAAGGTCAGGGTAGTGGCATTTTTTAGGGAGAGGCTGGCAGAGATGCCATGGAGTTAAAGGAAGTAGACGGGAGAGTGGTCAGCAAGCCGAAGGAAGGCAGGCACTGAGGTTGGGGTCTGAGTCCTCTGCTGGAGTGACTGCAGGAATGACTCTGAGTGACTCTGTGGTGTCATCAAAGACTCCTTTCCAAGTCGGAACTTCTGCGTGAAGCCTCAAGGGACTCTCTTAGGTGTTCCTATTCTAAGCACTCTGCCCATTGGTAAAGGCATAGGTCCAGTAGCATGGGTCCTGTTTCTCCTGCTTTGAGGTCATCTATGTCTTTGGTGGTACTACACATTCCTTCAGTGCCATAGAACTAGATGCAGATATATTTGCAGAATTGCTGATGGTGTTGTCATTCAGCTTTTCCCTAGACCAAAGTTATTGTAGAATACCTTGGTGCTGAAGCTCTGTTAGTTTCCAAGCTATATATGAACAGCATGGAACAGTATGGAAACTGATGTTTTGGAGACATGTTTTAAAAATTAGGGTATTCCACAGAAAACTCCAACTTTCTGATATTTTTTGACAAACCAGAAGATCTGTTGACATCCTAATTAACAATTCCTGCAAAATATCGATGGGATAGAGCTGAACAATGGTGTACATTCTTTTTCTTCTTCCTGCGTGACTAGCATACTCTCCACGGGGATTGTTTTGTTTGCTGATAAAAAGAGATGCTGGGGAGCAAACACTCCCTCTTATTCCTCTGGATATCATGTTTGCTTATGACTCATGGAACTCTGACATCTGGGTCCTGGAAGGCAGTGAGCTGAGCACAGCTTACCAAGCTAGGGAGGGTTGAGCAGAAAAATAAAAAGATCCTGCAGGTCCCTGATGATGCTGAGCTGCTGACTTAACCTGCTTTCCCGTGATATCTTCAGGTTTCTTAAGTAATATAACGTATCTTGTTGATTCTAAGTTGGACTTTCTTTTCCTAGTTTAACATCTATAAAATCAGAATGTATTTTGCCATGATAATATCTTACCATCACTGTTGGCCAGGGGCAGTCCTAACATAGTTGTCATTGCCTGGGCATGCACCAATTTGATTGTTATTCCCTGTGACGTGACCAACAAGTGCAGCTCCTTGACAGTTTAGTCAACAAATCATTGAAGGATAATAGAATAAGGATACTGTTTTCTGTCTGAAAACCTTCCATTGACATCTTCTGAAAAGATAAAGAAAGCATCATCATCAAAACTTGCTTTATGAGTGTCAGTGCTTGGAAGAAAATCCAAAAGGCAATAATGGGGCAATCTTTTAAGAAACGTTGCATCACCAATACTTTTGATATCACAGAGGATAACACTGGGAGGAAAAAACGTGTATATTGATGACTCCTAATTTAAAAAAGTGAGTTTAAAGATTCCTACTCTAAAAGTGAAGAGATTTTTTTAAACCATGAAGCAATATATTTGATTTATATATATATATACACACACATATATTTGTTATATATTGTATATGTGATATATAAAATATACGTCTAAATATATTTTACAATTCTCTCTTAATAGGTATAAAATAATATTTTAGGTCATTAGAAAGCATTGTGTCACCTTAATTGGCAGTGGTTTTTTTTTCCTTTCTTAGTGGTTCATAAAATAATGGCATATGTTACAATAGGTGTCTTATATTTGATGACATTATGAATAAATTCCTTATTGTTTAAGTTGGGGCTTTCTGTTTCTTGCAGTCAAAAGCATTCACCGTAATATTACATAGTTTGTCTTAGTGTGTTTAGTGAGGCTATAACAGAGTACCCGAGGCTGGGTAATTTATAAAGAAAAGACGTTTATTTGGCTCATGATTCTGATGGCTGGAAAGTTCAAGATTGGGCAGTTGGATCTGGTGAGAGCCTCATGCCGCTCCTACTCATGGCAGAATATAGAAGAGGAGTGGGTGTGTACAAAGAGATCATATGTCAAGACAGGAAGCAAGAGGGAGAAACCAAGGAAGCCAGACTCCTTAACCTGCTTTCCTGGGAACTAACCCATTTCCCGAAGAGTGAGAACTCATTCACCCTCATGGGAGGGCATTAATCTATTCCTGGGGGTTCTGGCCCCATGGCTTTTCTGGATGCAGCCCATGTGACTGATCTCATGGGTTAGAGCCGAATGCCTGCAGCTTTTCCAGGCAGAGGCTGCATGCTGCTGGTGGCTCTTGTAATTCCGAGATCTGAGTGGTGGCCCTGCCTCTGCAGTTCCACTAGGCATTGCCTTGGTGGGGACTCTCTGAGGCATCACTGACACCACATTTCTGCTTAGCACTGCTCTAGTAGAGGCTGTCTGCAATGGCTGTGTCCCTGTGACAAGTCTCTTCCTGGGTCCACAGGCTTTTTCACATGTCCTTTGAAATGTCAATGGAGGAAGCCACACCTCCATAGCTCTTGCACTCTAGGGGCCTGTAGAATTAATGTTTGTGGACATGGACACCACCAAGACTCACAACTTGTCTCCTCCAGAGTGCTGGTCTGAGCCATACCTGGGCTATTTGAGCCACAGCTGCTCCAGCTGGAGCAGCCAGGATGTCGGAAGCAGCTTCCTGAGGTAGTGCAGGGCAGCGGTGACCTGGGTTTGTCCCCCAAAGCTATTCTATCCTTCAAGGCCTCTAGATCTGTTATGGGAGGGGCAGGCTCAAAGATTTCAGAAATGCCTTCAGGGCCTTTTCCCCATTGTCTTGAGGATTAGCAACTGGTTCTCTTTATCAGTACTAATCTCTTTAGCAACTGATGTATCAGCCATACCCTCCTCCTCTCCTGAAAATGATCCTTTATTCTCTACCACATGACCAGGCTACTAGTTTTCCAAATCTTTCCACCCTGCTCCCCTTTTTCCTTGCAATTCACTGTAAGTAGTAAGAAATAACCATGCAGCAGCCTGAGTGATTTGCTGCTTAGAAATTTCTTCTGCCAGATATGCTATTCAACTGCTCTTAAATTCAGCCTTGCACAAAGCCCTAGAGCATGCATACAATGCAGCCAAGTTCTTTGCTACAGTGTAACAAGGATGGCCTCTTCTCTAGTTTCCAATATCTGATTACTCATTTCCATCTGTGACTTAATCAGTATGGACTGTACTGTATATATTTCTACCAGTATTCTGGTCACAGCCACTTAACCAATCTCTAAGAAGTTTCAGACTTCCCCCGATCTTCTTGTCTTCTTCTGAGCCCACACCAGAATCACCCTTAATGTTCCATTCACAGAAGTACAGGCTTTTCCTAGCCTGCTCCTCCAGACTCTTCCAACCTTTGCCAACTACCCAGTTCCAAAGCTGCTTCCACAATTTCAGGTATCTGCACAGCAGCACTCCACTCCTTGGCACCAATTTTCTGTCTTAGTCCATTTTGTTTTGCTAAAACAAGATGTATGAGGCTGGGTAATTTATAAAGAAAAGAAGTTGATTTGGTTCATGTTTCTGCAGGCTGGGTGCAGGGCAAGGGCAGGGTGCTGGTTTGTGGTGAGAGTTTCCTGCTGTGTCATAACATGGCAGAAGGTCAAAGGGGAAGCAGATATGTGCAAAGGGGCCAAACGTGAAGGGCATTTTTGCTTATGGCACCTGCTCTTGAGAAACCAATCCATTCCCGAGAAAACTAACCCAGTCTCAAGAGAGTGAGAACTCGCTGCCATGAGGACAGCACCTAGCCACCCGTAAGGGCAGGGCTCCCGTGACCCAAACACCTCCCATTAGGGCCCACCTCTTGAAGGTTCCACCGCCAACGTAGTCACAGTGGCAAGTAAATTTCAATACGAGTTTTGGCATGCACAAACCACATCCAAATCACAGCATAGCTTATGAATATTTTCAGTCAATAGCTTCCTTTTTAGCTCCCTAAAGGGAAAGAGGTAGAATAGACTAATATCCTTGAAGTGTGAGAATCTGAGTCCTCCATATGGTGACATCACAGGTGGACAACAGATATAAGTAATGACAGAGCTACTTTCTTGTTAGTGCAAGAATATGTTGAGTAGGGCAAGCAAGGAGAGACTTGTCTCTCTCTGAGCTAAGAAAACATCTCTAGCATCCTCCCTTCTGGAAAAGCATGCTACTATTCAAAAACTATTAGTTATGCTGAAGTGTTAATGAAAAGTTTATTCTGGAAATGAAAATGTGCTGGCTCATCGCTAACAGACTTCTTAATTAACCTGCTGATGCTCTTAGCGACAGAGTTAGCTGTTGTCTTAGAAATGAGTTATTTGGGTTCTTTTTTCCTTCACTACTCCCTTTGTTGTCTCTGACTGTTACAGGATCAGGGTGCTCTGTGATCAGCCCACCGTAATTTCCTAAAGTAAGCAGGAGTTTGAGAAACTGCCTATGGCTTGTTGTTTCATTGCTTGAACTTGCTGCTGACTCTTTTATCCTTTGAAACTAAGTCCTTCCTTAACCACAGTGTTCGTTATACCAGTCATCTATTTCACAACTGTATCTTTTCTCTTGATGTGTTTCATCCTCATAGACAAGATGAGTGGCCTCCCTTCAGGGAAGATTCACCATGGGGCATTCCTTGTTGGGAGGAGAAACATTTTCTGCTCTTTAACCTGTGCATACCCAAGTCATTCATACCCGAGAGACATTTGCCACAATGTGTGGTCTTGCTCCTCCAAGAATAACTAAGCCAAGGACAGGGAGTTCCATTCTTGTGATTAAGTGCACATTTCTCATTAAATGCAAATTCTTCATTTGAAAGGTGAATAGAATGCTGTTTTAAAAAAGAATTCTAGTTGGTTAAATTTAATGTCATAAGGAAAAAAAAAATTGATCCGAGAATAGTTTCTGGCTTTGGGCCCACAGCCTTTCTTCTGTTGCGTATTGGGTGTATTTTCATTCACTTCAAGCATTTGCTGCAGTGCTTGTTCTTCTGAGAACACATACTGATGGCTTTGTTGGCTTCAATAGTACTTATCTTCCCTTCTAAAATGACTTATCTAAATTTTAGCATTGTCAAACAAGTGCAACCTTGATTTTATTTTTAATTTTTGAGCTTCCTTCAACTGCCTTTCCTTTCCTGCCATAAATCTGCCATTCCCGCCACTACATCATCCCTTATTAGAAGCCATGTTTTCCCTTGCCCTAGTATTCCAAAAAGAGACGGTCTGGAAAGACAAACCTCTGTATTTTTTGCTAACAGTTGATTTAGTTTTGAAGACTGAACAATCCACAAATATCCTGTCCATTCCCCAACCAGCCCGTGGTCCTTTTTTTCTTCTCCTATTCAGTTCTTCCTTGGTCCCCTTGATGGTTTCAAAAAGGCAACTTCTGTTTATTGAATGTACATTTTGTGTTCCTGGGCCCTGCCCTAAGTGTCTTATAGACATAACCCTGCTTAATCTTTTCAATGACTTTAAAGATAACTATTATTATCCTTATTTTAAAAGCAAGAAAGCCAATGACCAAAATAATTAGGCAACTAACCTGAGGTTACCCATCCAATTAGTGGCAAAGCTCAAATTTACAACTCCATTTGCCTGAATATGAAAACTCCCTCTTATTATGAAAGTAACATTTAGAGCCTCCTAAAGGATGTGTTAATTTTTTCAATTAAATTTTCTCCTAAATTTTGAGTCAGCGTATTTTTTGTCAGAATCCTGCCAAATTATCAAGATTTCATAATAGACTATTTCACAACCCCAGTTGAAAATTTGGGCTCTCGATCAAGTTTTCCTGGTACGAGATGAAACACTACAATAAACATCTAAGAGTTCAATGTAGGGTAAGAAGTGGTCTTCCAGGCTTCTCAGGACTCTAACTGCATACCAGAAATAAATGTAACTTATACAGCGTATGATATAGAAATGCTAACTTCAATAGCTCTGATCAACGGATAGATTTGGTCAGAAGTGCCTTCAAAATCACAAAAGCAATGTAAATAGCCAAGATTTGTTAAATCCAGAGCATGATCTTTGTCCCACAGAAAGGGCAGCTGCCAGTTCTTCCGGTGACTCCACAGGTTCAGGTGAACATTCAGAGATCTTTGGGTTCATGTGACAAACATTTATTTCAAGATAGCAAAATTATGAGATAATTTAATTCTAGGATAAATCTGCTTCAGGCGAGGAATGTCTGCTCCTGAATATATTCTGAACTGTCCCCATAAAGAGGAAGCAACACCAAAGAAGAACTCTTTAACTCAGTCACCCTAGGGAACAAATCAAGTAACAAATCTGGAAGAGAAAGGAGGAAAATTTTATGTGGCTTTTAACAAATTTGCTCATTATCTCTTTAATATTTTCTGGCTCTGAACGGTGATTAGTATATCAAATTAATCCTTGGATGGTGTGCTTGACTGATTCAGTTAGGATACTTCTAGGAACAGCACGTAAAGATCATCCTGTCAAATTGGATCAGCTTCTTCTCTCCCACACTCTGCATATCTCTTGCTCCCCACTCCCAATATATCAGTTAAACAATCCGGAGTCTTGGCACTGTGTGGACCTTAAGGTATCTGACCCTGAGGCCAGCTCCTGGGATTTAAGGGAAGTCTGAAATTGTATGGAAAATTTAATGTTCATGAACAGCCAAGCATTTTTCTGGAAAGAGGGAGATCACAGCTTTCAGCAGATTTGCAAAGACCCCATGACCCTCATGGTAACGAACACTGGTTAAAAAAGAAATCATTCAATAAAATTTTTCTTTTCTCCCTGTTGTGTGAAAGTCTATCCATTGATAATATTTAGCTCAGACTCTATTCTAAGAGCTCAGGATACATCAGTGAATAAAACGAAATGCCTCCTGCAAGAGACTTAAGTTCAAATAGGGGAGTAGGATAATTCAAAACCGACAAAGGAGGTGGGTGAAGGACTTACTAATAACGGGAGAGAGTGAGTCTTGCCAATCTATTAATAGACTGGTGCTTATTGTCAGCAGTGTGGAGTTTGTTTTTGGTTTTCATTGATATTTGTTTATTTGTATAAAATTTTTTTGTAGGTGTTTCTCCCTCTTGAAGAAGGTTCCGGAATCCTGTGGCATCTCTCTGTCATTCCACTTGCTGAGTTCATGCAGATGTCCAAGTAGTCCCTTGCTCACATGCCAATCTGTCAAGTGCTTGGCTGCTGCAAACAACACAAGAGCTCACACTATCCATCCCCACTGACAAAAGAGGAAATGAGAGACATGGACCTTGACAAGTTCTGCTGCATCCAAAAATGAAATTGATTTAGGCCGCTAAAAAACTCCAAGATCCTTCATTAATAGGCCTTGGGAAACTATAATAAATCAGCCTATTAGGGTGCAACAGGGGTGCAAATTGGTGTCTCAGTTAATGTAGATAAAGATTTCAGTGTGCACTGCATACATCAAAAATTTAACACATGCTGCTTGCAGAGTTTTAATGAATACAAAAAGCTCAATTGCTGAAAACCAACACAACTCAGGCATTACTTCATTTAGCTGTCAATAAAATTGTCTCTTATTTTATTTTCTAATGGTTTATCAATACTGGTAATTTGCTGTGGGTTATAAAAAGGGGGATGGGAAGGGAGAGGAATTTAAATAAGCCCTGTTAACTAGAAAAGACCTTAGTGGGCCATTTTGTTCTGCTACATAAGTTAATGACCAGTTGATGTGACGGAGTGAAATCTCCATTTCTTCCTTAGACTACACACATCAACTTTACTTGGAAGAATACATTAGATCAGGGGTGCCCTTTGCCCTGGAAATCTATTAGTGTCTTTTGATCAGGGACATTAAGGCATTGTAATTCAGCCTCTCTTTAAAAAGTTCTGATTAAAGAGAAAATGATTTTGTTTTATTTTATTTTTCCTCGTACAATACATTTTGAGGTTAGCCAATTGGAATCAAGTGCAAGATCTCATCTACCTTAGCTACTTT
Source organism: Propithecus coquereli (assembly GCF_000956105.1). Taxonomy (NCBI): domain Eukaryota; kingdom Metazoa; phylum Chordata; class Mammalia; order Primates; family Indriidae; genus Propithecus; species Propithecus coquereli. Next base: position 12,113,870 of record NW_012139413.1, read on the forward strand.
CTATAAAATACACAGTAAACTTAAAGCCCTTTTTGGAAACAGGTAAGGAAAGTCCATCATTGTAGCAGAAATGAAGGAGTCTGGTCTATTTTCCCAGTGCAGTAAGCAAATGCTTCTAATTGGCATTCTTACCTGTGCAATTATGCAGGTGTGAGGAAAGCGATGCTGTTTTATTTTCCCCAAATGATATTCATGTCATTAAAAAAACACAGATTCACGATAATGAGCTAACCATGAGAACTCATTCATCCATTGATTCTTCAATAAACATTTGTGGCAGTCTAATGCATTAATAAGTTAATGTATAATAGAAATTAATCTGTGCATTATGTTGTTATTATTTTCTTGCTTGAGCAGATTCATTTAAAAATGGATGAAGAAATAATTGTACCTTTTATCCATAGGCAAAGGGCAACCGGATTTTTGTGTTTTTGAATTTTGGGGATTCTTTGCCCAGGACAGTCTCTCTCTCTCCCTCTCTCCCTTCCTTCCTTCTTTCCTTTAGGAAATGAGCCTAAAATGTCCTGCAGGTGGCACAGACTTGCCCCCTGCTCACATTTGCATCTCCCAGAGGTGACAGAACCTCAGAAGGAGGGTGGCCACCTAGGTGATTTAAGTGGTTGCCCCAATGCAGGGGAAGGGATCCTTGAGGGCCAGGCCAGAGGTGAGCGGCGAGGACTGTGACTCCATCCCCGTTCTGGAGTGCAGAAGGAGAAACAGTGCTCAGGGTAACCAGTGCTGACTGGTGGCCTGAGGCGAGCCCCCCAACTTCAGGGACTACCTGAGTTCAAGGGAGGAGGACGATGCCCCAATAAGTGATGGATGCTGTTTTTTAAATCACCAATTGACAATTGAAAAATTAGAGCAGAATAACGTTTGTTTCAGAAAGGTAAAGAATTGTGGCACTTCTTGCAACCACGTTGTGGAGCATCCTTTTTTGAGGTAGGCCTTGTGCTAGGCAGGTGGAGAGATCCGTTGCTTCCCTAAGGGCATCAGAGTCTAGTGAGGAGGCAGACAAAGGGCTGGAACACGGAGGGAGCAATTCTCTTCTAGCTGTGCGTGTAAGAGGCAGGGGCGGCACAGGGGAGAGCGGCTGAATCTGCTTGGACCCTGAAGAAGGGGTGTGAGGGAGGAGGGGGAGGGCAACTCAAAGTGTGGGATCAGCATTGTGAAGCCACAGAGTTGTGGGAGGTTGTGGGAGGCTGTCGTGTCTTTGGAACACATGACAACTTCAGTGTGTGTGAGGGTGGGGCTGTAGGGACCCAGTGTGAGGTGACAACATGGATGCCCTGATTAGTGAGTGTCATCAATTTAAGGAGTATTTCAGATTAGTCTCTGCCCAATGTATGTGAATGCCTAAAATATTACAGCTCACATATGAAAGACACCTGATAGAAGATTTTTCCAAATCTGACAATACTAAAAATGTACATGGTATTGCCAATCACAAATTGTAAAGCTGAAAGAGTTTTTCTAAATTATCATAAATGATAAATAAATTTTGATCAACCATGTTACAGGAAAAACTGAATTATCTTTCTAGTCTTTCTATAGAAAAAGGATATCACAGAATTTTGTCGTGAGAAGAGACAAAGAGTATGTAACCAAAAATGTAGAATACAAATATTTATACTGGTTTGTCACATAATTAATACAAATCTTATGTTACTAATACAAATTGATACAAATCTCTGGGTCTGGTGATATTTCTGGTACCTGTTGGCTTTTAAAAGTTGATATTTTTGTGCTTTCTTTTCTCATTTTGAATAAATATTCACTATTGACCTACTTCTGTATTCATAATTTTGTATTGTTATTCGTAAACAGCACCCCATGGATTATACACGCTTCAGGTCTCCCCAAACCCAGTCAGCCAGCAGGTAGGAGTGTGTACTGGAGAGGTGGGCTGCCACCAACTTGAAATCTGAGACTCAGGAGATGGTAGAGGACCTGTATGTCCACCTGTGTCTTCCTGTCCTCATCGTACTGGAGAGGTAACGGGGCCCAGAGAAGTCAAGTGACTGCAGGAGTTCTACAAGCCTATTGGAGGCAGCGCCAAGAGTAGGATCCCATCTCGGACTTCTCTGGCACATCTTTTTTATAGCCAGGTCTGCAAAGGCCAAGTATCGGCTTAGGGCAGGAGTCACAAACGAGCTGATTCATTTGTTTTGGTCATTACAATGTTTTAAAAAAATAACCCGATGTCAGTGCTTTTAGGCAGGACTTGCTCTCCACTGTTCACATAATTCCTTCCACTCCCATCCCCTTACACCTGGGTGACAGAGGTACTTGTCCTGTAAAGCCCAAAGCCCAAAAAGGCATCTGAGTTGGGGAAATGGTATTTGCAGAGCAGAAATGTTTCGAGGCTTAGGCTTGAGACGTTCTTTTCCTGTGTAGCATTGCTAAAAGATGTGATGCTCCAAAATTAATCTGCCGTAACAATGCCCTTCAGCAGCTCTGGTATTTGAGTTCTTGGAGTAGGAAAAGAACAAAAACCATATTTTACCTGTCAGTCACCTTGAGCTAGTAGGGGGAGCCAGCCATGCTGGGTGGTTGGTGGACATGTAATCCCAGACAAAGAAAACTGGAGGAATGCAGATTCTTTGAGGGAGAAATGCTGCCTGTGACGACAGCAGACCCAGCCAGAGAATACCTTGGCAAGGGACTACTTGCATTTAGTTTCAGCCCTTGACCACACCATATCTGGCAATTTAAGTTTGAAAGAAAATGCAATATTGCAGGTGTTCTCAGCATAACAACAGACCAAGAGCTGGTATGTTTTCAGTTACAAAAACCGCTAAAAATTCAATAACAGAGGACATGAATCCAAACCACTACATTGCTGTAAAATTCTGGCTGGTGCACATAGGAAACAGTCTTCTTAGCTGTTAGCCAATCCACACTGAGAAATAACCTTAAAAAAATGGTTGTACCTTTGGACCAGTTCAGTTCTTCTGATACCAGACTCCAAGCCCTTCTATAAAGCACCTTGGACTATTTTGCTTAGGGACGTAGCTAAGGACGTAGCATATTTAGGTATTATGACCACTTATATTATTCTTAACAAAGTCTACATTTATGTAAGACCAAACTATATGCTGTGGGCTTTACATTTATTATATCAAATTCACATAGCAATCTTGTACTCTTCATTTTATAAATGAAGAACGTGATGCTCAGAGAGGTTCTTATGACACAAGACCACACACTTATCAGCAGAGCTAGGACTAGAACTCAGATCTGTCTGGTTAAAAAGTCATCACATGCTGCTACCTCAACACAACTACCATAAAGAAAAGCTAAGGCCAATGAGTACCAGTTAGCATGACTCCTCAGTATGCTTATGTTACACCCAGATATGGTCCATGGGACTCAGGTCATCACCCCTGAGGCTAGTTTATTGCATTTAATCTATGCCCTGTTGCTGGACTTGCATGTATTGGCTGGGTGGCTGCTATAATGTCCAATGACTGCCTGCTCCTGAATATAATTACTTTTTTCCTCCTAGGAAGATTTGGAGCACCAGGGAACAGGGTCATTGAGCCACCTTGTGTCCATCTCTGAGGACTGCATCTCCTCCATACTCTGGCATCTAAAGATCTGGGGGACCCCATCCCTCTTCGCCACCACCATTCTTTCATTCCCACCTGAAAAGGGCTTTGCCTACATACCTTCATCTTTCTTCATCAACCGCTTGGTAGAGGCCTATGCCTATGGTGGACAGACCAGCTGCTCTCTCAGGATTTGATGTATTTTATGTGAATTACCTCAAAGTATTTAAAATAGTCGGTAGTCACAAACTCTAAGTTCTAGTAGAAACTCAAGGCTTTCTCCTCTAAACTCTTCACCACAGTCCTGAAAGAAGGAGCTCACCTGTGGACCAAAGGTAAAATGGAATATTCAAGGACACACAGTGTTGACCCCAGAGAAGGGGTGAAATTGTAAGCAAGAGATGTAAAGTGACCATAAGTAGAAGAGAGGCAAATTCTTTGAGTCACTTTAGATTCTATAGTGTATCTTTATTTTAGCATTGTGGAAGCACAGGAGAAATGATTAGTGGCTAAGAGAGTATGCTTTAAACTGGAGGCATTGGTGAGAACTCATGATTTCTAACGTATTTATATGCGTGTGTGTGTGCAGGTGAGCTCATGTAGATGTGCATGTATGTATGCACATGTGTTTATGTGTAAGTATATGTGTGTATTTGTGTATGTACATGCTTATATTTCCTAACTCTGCCTGCTGAAAGGACCTAGAAGCAAAAAGTCCCTCTCATAGTAATGAGCACACCTAGTGCTCAGATCTTGGCCTCTAATACCATTCCTTACTAAAAGAACAAGGGCTCTTCAGAGAAATGGCTGAATGTAGGCCTGGGGCAGGGAACATTCTAAAGGATCCTGAAACATTTTGTTATGCCAAAAATAAATAAATAAATAAGGAAGTGTTAAAAAAAAAATGATGCTGGTATGTCATAAGGATAAGAGCTAGCTGGAAGTGGCTCCTAAGACCTAAAGGTGAAACAATTTCAATATCAAAAGAAATGAGGACAGTATGGAATAAACCACTTAAGCAAATAGGACTTCATGAATATTTACCAATTTATTGAATAAATAGATAAATAAATAAGTGAATAAATGGAGGAAAAGGGAAGGCTCTTGCTTGCTATCAAATGCCAAGTGCAGACTGGCCACTGTGGAGGAACTGCTAGGGTTAGAAAATCATTATTTTATAACCATCATAGTTAAGATTGGTCCAGGCAAAAATCATCAATGAATATTAAATCTAGGGGGGATATTTTGATGAGGAGCAAGATATTTTCATGGTTTTAAACTGACTCCCCACAGATTGCTTATTAGTTTCAAGGGCATAATTGTATCTATACGGTACAGAAATCAAATAATACCTTAATTAGGTAAACAAAGTAAAGCCACCAATGAGAAGCAAATAAACATTGGGCACTGCAGGATGTTATACCATGAGAAGAAAACAATATTATTTATGGAGTGTTCTGGCTGGAAATGCATAACATAAATGTAATCATAAGGAAACTTCAGAAAAACCCCAAATTAGATATTTTCTATTAGAAAAAGGGAAGAAGGAACCATACTCTTTAAAATGTCAACATAATAAAAGAAAAAGAAAGGTTGTGGAAATGTCCCAGATTAAAGGAGACTAAATAAACAAGAAAATTAAATGAAATACCTGATTCTAGACTGAATCCCCTACTGGAGAAAAAAAAATATGATACAAAGGATATTTTGGGTCAACTGGAAAAATTAGTTTATGGATATAGATTAGATTAACATTTTATATTAATGGTAAGTTTACTCAATTAGATAACTCTGCTGTGGTTATGTAAGACAATCTCTCTCTTCTTAGGAAATACACATTGAATTATTTAAGGGCAAAGAGGCTTGATGTATTCAACTGCCATATGGCTCCAGGAAAAAAATCACATATAATACTTATATATTTTAATAAATAATATTATGTAATTACACATTATGTAACATATAATATAAAAATGTATATGTAGATAGAAATGAGAGAGTGAAAATGGTAAAGCAAATAGGGTATTAACAATAAGTGAATCTGAGTTAAGAGTATGTCAGTGTTCATTGTACTTTCTAATTTTTTGTAAATTTGAAATTATTCCCAAGTAAACACCTTTAAAAAGAGAGAGAGAAAGCACCTGTGCACCAGTGCTGATTATTGCAGTTCAAAATCTGGCTATTTTGTTCTGAAACCTTCAGCAAGTTATGTAATCACTCTGTGCCTCAATTTCCTTAACTGGAAAGTTAAAAATAATAGTACCTGATCCATAGAGTTTTTGTGAGAAAGAAGATAATGAAAGTATTTATTATTATTCACTTGGCCGTCTTTTCATTAAAGAGATACCCTGACCTTGGGAGATAAATTAGGAACTAGGGTGAGGAACGGGGTTTGGGGAACAAAGCAAGAAACAGGTCTCTTGTCTAGGACCTAAAATGAAGGTGCGTAAGATACCTCAGGAAAAAGATCATTCCAATCCAATCTCTGAAATTCAAAGATTTAGGGCTACAGTGAAGAGTAAGTATGCAAAGTATTCACTTTGAAATTAGCAGACATGGTAATGACCTTGGTAATCATTTGGTCAAAGATTCTGAGGTTTAGGAGCCTGGTGATTTTTCTAGAAAATAAAGTTCAAGAGGACCAGAGTCTTTGAGTGGGGGCAAGGAACTTATTTCCTAGTAACAAAAGCAGCCGTGAAAATAACAAATTTGATGCTTGGAAATAGGACAATTATAAATAAACCTTGTACGAGTTCTCCAAAAACAGAGGTTGCCTTGTGAAAAATTCTGTCAGTTAACAGGATGCTTTCATGACAGTATCAGGCAAGAGGAGAAAAATGTTGGCAGTGTGTGGGAGAGGTTGAAGGCCAATCGCACTGTGCCCACGTTGGTTTCCTAATTTGGGTAGTTTCTCTCACAAGTTCCTTATTTGAAGACAGCTTGGGCAATGTTATGATTAGAAACATAATCCATTCCACATGTGCCTGGAAGCCTGAGAGGCCCAATTGCAGAGTTTTTAGGGATGACCGCCCAGGCGGCCCCCTGGAAAGCTCTGTGACCCTGAGCAAGTCACAGTTTTCCTGGCCAGTCTTAAATAACAACTCTTCCTGGGGGCCAGGGCAGGGGCTTGACAGACCTTGTGTACTCCTCTTCGCTGTTCTGACCCTCCTTCGGGACTGTGGGGGTGGGAGAGGAGGAGGAGGAGAGTTTGGTTTGTGACCAAGGCAGGGCGGGAGCTGGGAGTAGGGAGAGGTTTCTTGTGTCCTTTCTTTTCCTCCTGACTGCTTCCCTTCATCCCTGAACTTTAAGTTGATGTGTTACATTTTGCAGTAGAACAACCCTAACCTCACCTCATCAGAACAGTGTGCTGAGGAAGAGGCTCAGTCTTAAGCTGAAATTCCCCTGTTCAGCTACTTACTAACTTGGGACTTGGGAAGAATCAGTTAGCCTCTCTGAACTTTGGTTTCCTCAGCTGCAAAATGCAATGGTGCAGTTGCAGCTGTGAGGCTGAGAGGCGGCGATGTGCATTAACGTCTGGGACCAGGCCTGGCTCCGCAAGATGTCTGGTGGATGGTCAGCAGCCTCGTTCTGTTTGGCGCCTGAGCAGAGGCATGACTTGCCCTTTCCAGCTCCGCATCTTGTGGCCAGCTCCCAGGTCCTGTTATGGCTCTGTAATTAAAGGGCCATCACACGGATAGCATGTACTCATCCTTTTTCTTTGTGGCTTTAGTGGTCCTAATACTAAAACTTGCCTCCCCTTTAACCATGTAGAATAGCAAATCAAGCTGAACCTGCTCATTCCTGACTTAATTAACAATTGTTTGGCATTTTGGTGGTATGTCTGCTTAAGTAATCTAGATAATTTAAACTCACATCTGATTTATACTTCTTTCTAGACTTGGAAACAGCCTCACTTCTTTTTCTAGGAGTCAGACTGACCATTCCTGAGCAGATGAGAAACTCAGAGATGTTTTCAGAGTCCACTCCATCTGATGATACTGTGTATATATATTTTTTATTTTTGAATAAAATCAGATCTTGTTGTGGTAGCTATTTTCATGTTTGCCAGTTGAGCCTAGAGCCTTAATGGTTTGAATGAATTATCTTCCATTTTCTTCTTAGCCTATACAGCAATGTGAAGCACTCTGAGTCCCTGTCTGATTTGAAATGTGGAAAAATTCTCTCTTATCAACTGCTAGTCATAAGTGTAGCAACAAAAGAATTTGGTTTAGAGTCAGAAGATCTTGATTTGAGTTTTGGCTTCAGCACTTACTAGTTCTACAATTTCAGTCAAGTAAATTCACCTCTCTGAGCCTCAATTTCATCTAGAAAATAAAAATAAAAATATCTTTGCCCATGGTAGTGTTGAAAATTAAAAAGGGTAGTATAGCAGTGGTCGTGGTAAACTGTAAAGTACATGCCAATATTAGTTGATTGTATTCACTGATTTTTCTACTAGGCAACTGAGGATTTTTCAAAGAGGGAGAAAACATGATTTTTTGTCTTCAATGTATGGCAATTTTTAAGTTAGATGCTCGGTATTTTCTTATTTAGTCCTACTTTTTCTGCTGATGACTGTGGCTTAATCTTTTATGCTTCTCCACTAGCTTAGCTACAGTAGCTGCCTCCTTCAAAAGGACAAATGAGCCAATAGCTAAGAGAACATTTCGTGCTCCAGGGAGGAAATATGCTGGGGACATCTAAGGTAGCACTCTTATTGTTAGTATTATTCACCTGGATCATGTTTTTGCTGATATGGTAACATCATCACCACCCAAAGTGGAAAAAAATAAATTATTGATGGCTTTGCATATTCATGCTGGGTTCCAGAAAAGGTGTGTGAATAGCAAGGACTTGAGCTGAATTCTCCAAAGGAACAATGAAGCACAGAGGAGAGGAGACCTGCAGGGATCAGTTTTCAACTGCATTGTGGCCAGATGAATAATTCAAGAATATTGTTTTGGGTTAGGTATCCTTTTCAGCATCTTTAAAAACCTCTCTTTCTATCATGGTGGGATTGCTTAGCCATTCAATATCATGTCAAGGATTCCTTCTTGACCGTAGTGCTGTATAGTAGCAGAGTGAAGTATGTGAGCATTTTCATGTAGATTACAATATACTCATTAGATCAAAGTGTTTATAACAGTCGCAACTTCTAAGTACTTGAGAAGTGTGCTTTAGATTCAGAATGTCTCGTATATTATTCAATTGATTTCCAATCTTATTTGTAAGCATTAGGATAAGGGTAGGAAAATGGGATTCATAGATGACACAGCCACTCACCAGATAATGTGCAGACATTTTAGTTAGCTACACATTTTCTAATGTCAAACATTTTATTTTTGTAGCTCATGATGTTCTTTATAGAATTGTTTAGAAAGATTTACTAAATTTATTTATAACTTGCCTTTTCCAAAAAAGATTTGGAGTGGCTTAAAAAGAAAGACACTCACACTAGGTTAATAAAATATATATGTGTAAGAACATGGAGACAATTTTATTTGCCAGGCTTTCTCTTGGGGAGGGCTACGTTTGGAGTGCACTGATGACCTACCCAGTGTGCAAAGAGAAATCCCAGAGGCATGCTTAAATAACTAGCGGTGATCCCTGAACTGCCACGCACATGCCAATAAGAGAAATTTGTTGTTGTTTCTGGAGAGATGGGAGGAATGTGTGGGGGGAAACAGAGAAGTAATTGATAAAACAGGTGAGTTAAGTTTCTAAAATGATGGCTGTTGCCTTGTTTGAGCCTTCCCTGTGACTCTATTATCCTCTGGCAATGTGCAGTAATATAAATTTCCCCAAATGATTAATATTGTGGGTTTCTGGTGGCAACCAGTGATGGAAATGAGCCTGGGGTCACAGAGGGTGAAAAAAAAGGATGCCGAGTGAGAGAAGCTTGGAGGCTTTAGTTGATATCCAGATTACAGAGATACAGAAACAGAAAATGAAGCCCAAGAAAACAGGCAGGAAATAAATTCACCAATATTTACAATTGTTAATAGAGGTCTGTGATTTACTTATACCTCTGGCTTGGAGTTTCCTGACAGCCGATGTAGATAGAGAAGCACGATCAGTTCCATGTTTCTTGTTTTCAGAAAGGAAGACATTTATTATCCTCTAGAAATATTTTTTAAAACCCATTTTAATTCTGGAAGGAGTTTCTTACATGAGGTTTTTCACAAAAGACTCTAAATGACATAGGAAAAAATGTCTTCAAAACCAGTTTTTCAGTCAAAGTAGAAGTAGGTTTTATGTGGCTGATCCTTGAACTATCCTTGATTAAAGTCCAGGGCATGAGAATCAAAGCACAAACCAGTGAAAAGAATTCTATGAGGGACTAAACTAATCTGGTCTAAGTATGACGCTGCCTGTAGTGTATGTTTGTGGTATGCCAGCCCCATCTCATCCCAGCTGATCAGTCTGAGCCAGTTGAGGTAGCCTCATTGATCTGCAAATGGCTCAAGCAGGAATGAGTCTGTGACCTAATGCTGGGCACTGAAAAGTGAGGGGAGAAAATCTGGAGGCTTCTGGAAAAAGTTTTCTCCATTTTAAATAGGAAACTCAGGACTGACTCTCTTCTTTCACGGGACATTGTCGTACATGGATGTGACATCGTGGAATGAAGCCGACACTGAGGATGGCAGAGTGGATACATGGAGAAAGCTATGCTTGAGCTACTGCCTCGACAACCCTGGAGACCTTCTAGTCCTATATGCAAGCTAATACGTTTCCTTATTGGTTAAGTCAGTTTGACTTGGGAATTGTTTTGCTTGCAGTCAGAAACATCTTGACTGATATATCTTTCAATAATCTATCTTTATCCAAATGATAAACAATGGAAACCATTATAGTGGAACAAAGGAAAGCAAGCAGGTGAAGTCATGACCTATCTTTTGGCTCTCCAATCAGCCTCATTTTTTACCACTCTCCACCTCTTATTATAAGTCTGTGCTCAAAGAATACTAAACTTGCTTTCTCTTGCCATTACTCTTTTGCACAGATGATCCTTTCTCCAGAATAGCTTCCTAGTCCCTTGAGTGAGTATGCATGCACACACATGCACACACACAAACCTCTCTAGTCTGACAACTTCTGCTAAGCCTTCACTCTTTCAAGTTCATCCAGATACCACTTCCTCAGAGGTGAGGGTGGGGTGGCTCCTTTGACATATACTTCCCTGCACATTTTAGGGTGTCTGTGGCAGGACATCTCTAAGTTGGCCCCAGTGATCCCTACTTCATGGTATTTATGCCCTTGTGCAATCTCTTCCTTTTGATATGAGCCAGATCCATGACTCACATGAATGGAAGACAGCAAGAGTGATATATGTTTCCTACTTATGATGTCACTTCCAAGATTAGGTTACAAAAGACTATGGCTTTTGTCTCCGGCACCCTTTCTCACTCTTTGACACATTCTCTCTCTTTCTCTCAGATCATCAATTGCCAGAGGACCCTCAAACATCTGTAGAGATGGCTATGTGGTAAGGAACTGAGCCCTGCTAGCAACCACTTCAGTGAGCTTGGAACCAAATCTTTTTATTCTGCAAAAATCCACATAGGTGAGCTTGGAAACAGATGACTCTTCCTCCCCAACTGAGCTTTCAGATGAAACTATAGCCCTTACTGACAGCTTGGCTGCAACCTTATGAGAGATCATGAACCAAACGCACCCAGTTAAGCCATGTCTGGAGTCTTGACCTAAAGAAATTGAGGTAAGAAAAAAAAAAAAATTGAGGTAAGAAATGTTTGTTGTTTCGATGCACTAAGTTTTGGGGCAATTCCTGAGTGATCCATTGACAGAGCAATGGGTTGCCTTGACTGGGTCAGACTGATCAGCTGGAATGAGATGAAGTTGGCATCCCACAAACATCCACTACAGCACAGGTAACAAATACAGTGTCTCTTCTCTGGGTTCCCACAGAAATCTATAGATCCCCCACCACAGCACGTAACCATTTTGTGCTGTGATTATCTGATTATTTGCTTGACTGCATTATAAACCTGGGGACATTGTCTTGTGCAGTATTGTATCTTCAGCAAAAACACTGTCTTGGTATATAAAACTCTGCAAGCTCTCACTGAATAAGGATAGAAGTTTGGGAGTCTATAAAGTATGTGGTACAAACATTGCGTGGAAACAGGAAGTTGGGTCAGGAAGATGAGTACCAGAGAGAAAGACAACAAGATTAACACCAATTTATAAAATATTAAGAATTATTAACCACCAAATGTGTAAACAGACTGAGCACCAAGATGGTACTCACAGATAAAATAACGTTGTGAATATCATACCCTGGCAGTTGTCACAGATACTGTGGTAACATCATCAGTGAGGAGAGACAGCACAGTGTGATATAAAGAACACCGACCAGGTAAGCAAAGGGTCTGAATTCTTGGCCGTTGGCCCTGCCTTCCTGCTGAACAGCATCGAACACAGGCAGACTGGAGAGCCTCTCCTGGCCTCAGTTTCTCAATGGTAAGGTGAAAGGAGACATTACGTCTTCTTAAAGATCCCCTTTAGCTCCAATATTCTACTTTACATATAACTCCATTCTACAAACACTTATCTCAAAGTATTTCAGAGCAATGGTCCTCAATCATTTTGTTTTTCTATCCCATCATATCTGAAGGGACATATCCCTGTGAAACAGTGATTCCCAACCTATAGGGAGGAAAGTGACATTTTATGGTGTGGGCCTATTAGAATTTCCAGGTAATATGTGTGGTGTGAAAAGGTTTCCCAGATGACTCTCACCTGCTTCATACCTACTTTTGAAAGTCTCTGAGGTAATACAAAATGACAGACCAATAAATTCTGGTCAACAGACCAGAGATTTTACTGTTTGATAAAATGAGTGCAGTAGAACTTATACATTCAGTAGAAGCTTAAAAGAAATAGCTGAAAAATAATCTAAGCGAAAAACTTTAACAAGTATACCACTCTGGTAGAGTCGTTGTCAGAATATGGATCTTAGAAATGCCATCACGAAATTTACTATTTTCCGAGGGACTTGTGTACTTCTACACATATGAGCTTCTGAAACTGGTAATCTATCATGTTTTGACAATAATTTAGAAGGCAGTACTTCAAGGCATTTCCCACATCACCAAGAGATTTCTATATCTACAAGAGATTATTGTCAATATCCCTTAGCGAAAAATCCTGTAATGCTCTAATTAGTTTACCACAGATTCTTCTGAGATATGATAATAATAACAATAATAATGCCCAGCATTTGTTTAATTCTTTCATTTTTCAAAATGTTTTCTACCTGTCATTGCATTATCCTCACAATGTACCTGTAGGAAAGCAGTGCAGGTGTCCCGAACTTAATGTTTTTCCTGCAAGTTCACTCATTTACCCAGTCCATGCACACATTAATCCGGAGCCCACTGTGTGTAGGGGACTCAGTGGGATGAAATGCTGAATAAGACATGGTTGATGCCCTTGGGAGCTCAGAATCTATAAGGAGAGGCAGACATTTAAGCAGATAATTTCTGTACTGTCTTTCCTTCCATACTTTGCTTTCCTTCTCCATAATGACCTGTTCATCTGCCCTTTACCTGGCCTATATCTGGTTCCAAGAGTGGAATCATTCAGTCTAGTACATCAGCAAATGTACTCACTCATATACCATCCCATGTGGAAAAATAATTGCTTTTCTTAACTTTTTACCTTTTTAGTTCTTCCCCAAGGAGGCCACAACTTCCAGCAACAGAAGAAACATGTGGTTCACTGTTTAGCAAAGCCACTTCTCATGGGCACTGATGTACCTTTCACCAGGTAGTGGGTCCATATCTTAGAAGAACCTCTTCAGTTTAGAAGCTCAATTAGTGAAACGTAAGAAGTTTTAATCTTCAAAGGAAGCCAGTGGTGTGCTGGAACCAGTGTTTACTGGCTCCACAGAGCCAAATCTATACATATCTTCCCAACTCAATGTTCAGTGATGTCAGATGAGTAGCTTGAAATTGTCCATGGTCTGAGTAGTTTCACCTAGGAAAGTGGCAAACCCTACAAATCAGAACTTTTTTCTTCCTGGAGAGCCAACTGTTTAACATTTACCGGCATACTAGCCTTCATACTAGCCTTCCTTCACCTGAGACTTGATTAGCTTGATGGATTTACTGAACTATTCTGCATATGATATGCATAACAACTTCTTAATTTGAGTTTGAATATAATTATACAAACTGTATTAATTTCTCTTCCCCTCCCCCACAAACATGGGTTTAAAACTCCCTTAATTGGGCATGTAAATTTATGCAAAATAGAGAACAATTCAAGTTTTATGCTGAGAACCCTGGAACATTAATAACACTGTAATCTTGATCACGCAGCTACCAAACCTTATGCTCATTCAAAACCACCCTCCTACATTGCTGCCTACGGAAAACACTCTGCTGAAATGAACTTTTCTTCTATGATTGATAATACATTATCTTCTATCTCGTTGAATAAAAAATCAAAACAGAAATACACAAATGTCTTCATCTTAAAGATTTTGTAAATCATCCATTTGGACACCCAATTCTTTTCTTCAATACATGTCCACAACCAGATCACTTCTTTAGAAGGTTGTTCCCGTCCCTGTCAATGGTCTCCCTGTTTTCCCAGCAACAGTGCGGGAAACTTCAATGCCATCTCAGTGCTCACTACAGTGGTAGGCCCACAGAAAATGTTCAATAGATATATGTCCAATAGATCAATTTCTGAAAACCTCTTCTCATAATTCATGCAATAAATTGACAAGTCTGTAGATTTTTCTGTTGAAATGCTTACTTTTCACTTCTAAAACTAACTTGAGCGTTCATCACCACAGCTTTTCCCAGCCACTTGTATCCTGCTTTCCTCTCTCCACTTTTAAGCATCTAACGCAGGCTTTAACTGAGTGTGTGTTGTGTGGCTTAGGACTGACACAACAGATATTGTGCTATCAAGGTGGGAGAGACACAAACAGATGCAAAATACTGTTTCTGCAGCATGACAAGAACAGTAACCACAGCAGACATAGAATGCTATAAAAGCAGAGAGGAGAGGGATGGGGACTATTTCAGGTGGCGGAGAGTCTTGAACTATGTTTTGTAGTATGCCTAGAACTTTGTAACGGAACAAAGAGGAGAAATAATGGCCTAGTGTGAGGGGAAATAATATGATGCATTTGGTACTGAGCAAAAGCAGAGCCATGAGGAGGATTCAGATTCCTTGGGTTGAATTCTGGCTTTGTCACTGTCTGAGTGACCTCAGGAAAATTATCTATACTCATTGACCCATAGTCACCTCATCTGTAAAAGGGAGCCAGATAGCTTATTAGATTGTGAGGAGGATTAACATTGCTAATGAATATAAATTTCTTAGGATACAGCCTCCCACACATTAAATGCTCAATAAATGCTAGATTTTTTTCCTACTAGTCCAGGTAAAGGACCAGCCTTTGCAAAATTATGGAGGTAAGAGATAAGCATGGTCTGCTTTGGGAAGATCAAGCTTATGTCATAGCAGAAACACAGGGTATTGGTTGGGGAATGGTGAAAGATGAGGCTGGAATGGCAGGTGGGAACAAGGACCTGGAGATCCTTGTGTGTCAAGTTCAATTCTCTGGGCTTTAACCTGGAGGTGATAAGGACTCACTGAAGGATTTCAAGGGGAAGAGGGACCTATTCTGCTTCCTGCTGCTAAGCTGAACATTGCTTTTATTGTCACTCTCCTGCCAAGTACTATCAAAGAGGAACATAGTCAATGTTTATCCCAGATGGAAAGACAGATTTTATTCAGGCTACTGCAGTAGGGGAGAGAGACTGCAGTTGAACTCAACTCCACTGAAACAAGAGAAAGGAGACTTTTTAAACAAACACTGGTATGATAGAGAAAAAGTACTGAAGTTTCTTGATGAGTGGTGCTGCTGGCCAGTGTGATTAGGCCATCTGTGTTTGTTAACTGGCACTTATCAAAGTTAGGTTTCTACCCTGCCACAAAGACTGAGCTGCAGGGGCCCTGTCCTTCTTGATGATTACATCTCAAAGGGACAGAGAAGGATTTGTGATTGCAAGCTTTCTAAAGTAAATGCTCTAAGAGAAAGATGCCAGGGACCTGTAGTCAGGTTTAGGCTGAGAAAAACAGTAAATTCTTTTGGCAGTGTTGCCTTTTCCCAGGCAGGCATTATAAGGGGGCTAAGGTCACCCCCAGGACATGGCCTTGGGATGACAGAAGCAAGGCAGATCTTGTTTAAGGCTTTAGTGTGTGTGTTGTGGGGGGCGGTGGAGAAAAAATTTGTTCTAAGAGTTTGTAGTTTTCATAGGCCAAGATCGAAGATTAGATGAGAAGACAGTTCAGAGGAATCTTCCCAAAGTTTGGTGAAGGACAGAATCTTTATTGATACTTTCCAGTAGCTCTCCTCTCTACTGCATGGCATCTATCAGATCCTTGCTTAACTTTCTAGACCTTTCATAATTTGGTCTTCTCTATTTGGGAACCCTCTTTATTAATAGTTTTGGCCTCTGGGCTCTTGTTTCTGTTATTTCCTTCCTCCTCTGCTCCTTGCATCATGTTTGCCCTTCACGCTTCACTCAGGGAAGACCCTATATCTGCAAGGGCTCATTTGATAACTCCGGGCCATTTTCTCTGAACTACAGAGCTCAGTCTTCTTATCACACAAATTAGCACTTAGTTATCTCACACATTGTGTTTGGAACAAATGAAATTGTGGAAAGCATACTGGGCTTGGAGTTCAGAGGGGTTTGAATTTCCATTCTTCCACTGAACAGCTGTCTGAATATAAAAAAGTCACATCTCTGAGCTTTGATTTCTTTATCTATAAAATGGTGATGAGTCTCATCCCAAAGTGTTGTTATAATTAAATTAGATGATATAATGTTTTTGAAAGTTCCCAGCGCAGTACATGGCCCAAAGTTCATGTACAACAGATGTTTATTGAATCTTTTATCATTTTATGTATATTAATGTTATTTTCCTGATTGGATTTTAAGGTTTTTCAGAGCCAAGGGCATGCTTAAATTTTTCTCTTCTACAATCTCTACCAGAATATTGAGAGTATAGTAGCCACTCAGTAAACACTGGCTGAAGGAATTGATTAATTGTATTCTTAGAGGGAAGGAGCTGAGTGTGTTGTACATTCTGTGAGGAGTTTAACAGATGCTCATAAGGATACGACTCCTCCAGATACCTACAAAATAGAGGCTGAAGTGATACAGGTTTAGGAAGCACTGGTTTAGATTAATAGACTTTCTGATCTCCAAAATCTCTCCAACACTAGGATATTCTAAGCAGAAGTCTTAAAGAAAACTAAGAAATAGATATAATTACAGGCAATTCTGAAAAAAAAACTGGCTGAATGTCAGGCCCAGCATAAAAAAAATTGCACTCAGAGCTGGAATTCCTCATGCCCTCATTCCCTTCTTGCTGGGTAGGCTATCTCAGAGTAATTAGCTTCTAAACATCCTCATGTAATAAATGAGTAGAACAGCAGCCTCGGAGAGTGATTTATTATTCATCATGAATAGCAAGTGAATGAAATAATTTAACATCCACTAATCTCTAAAAGGGACTTACTCATTTTTAATCATCTCATATGACATGTGATCACTCATTCACATCCATCCTCCTGAGCTCATCCTACTGCAAGGAAGGCATAGTGGGCAGCAGAACACTATTTATGTACTTATGTGACATGAGTATATCATTAGGTGAATATTATAGCCTGTGGGATTGGGACCATGTTTTTGTGCTGTGTGACAACTTGACACAATCCATACACATGTCACCTTTTGCATCCCATTAGTATCAAGGGAACCCACAAATGCTAATATGGCACAGTGATAATTATACAGCTCACAGTTCTGAGGCCAGGAAGAGAAATGGCAACCGTGTTGACGGCTTCAGATTGTGGTGGGTTTGCCACACGAGAGAGAATGCTAAGGGGACTGTAACCTGATAATAATCTTTGACTGTCATGAGACAAAGTCTAACTGAAGCATTTCCTATTCTAATTATAATTGCCTGGTGAATATTGTAGTATTTGTTTTTGAGTCACAGGAGAATGTAGAATCAGTGTCTTAATATCTGGCATATTTGAAAGATTTCCTTTAGTCACATAGTTTATATTTCTGAAAAATCTAAGAACTATAAAGCCAAGTTTTTCTATGAATATAAATCCACACATTTCTAAAAGGGCAGAGGAGAAAATAAAATTGACTAAGAAGCCAGTTAATCTACTTTGGCTCTGGTACGAAAATTAGCAATAATTGTTACTTAATAGTGCCTAGTATTTTTTAACTGCCTGCATGATACCAAGCACCATTTACACATTATCTTATTTAATTCTCGCCACAATCCTGTGGGGTGGGCAATATTATTCCTGTTTACACATGAAGGAATGCATTCACTTTGGATACATTGATGTCGACAAAACAGTTTAAGGAACAAAATTTGAATTCAGTCACATAGATTATTTTGAAAATAGTAAGTTCAAAATTACTCCATTCTTCTTTTTTTAATTATTTAAGATATTTTTAAGAAATAGAAAAAACATTAGTGTTTTGTTTGGATATAATATCAGTGGTATCATTATTTTGTTGGAATTATTATTTATATTATTATTCTATTGTTATTTCTACTATTACATTATTTTTAGTGCATTTATTATTTCTAGCATGATCTCCCAGAAAAGGACTATTTCTCTTTTGTGCCAAGGTTCAATAGATCAATGTATATGAATGTGTACGTAAGTCACCTGGGGGAGAGATTTTGTTAATACGCAGATTCTGATTCAGCAGGTGGCGGGAGTGCAGTATGAGATTCTGCGCTTCTACTAAGCTCTGCAGGTCCAGAGACTACAGATGGGTGGAGATGTAAAGTGAGACAGATTGAATTTAAACCCAGTATGGAGCAGCCATTATTCTGGTTCTGACGTTAAAGGAGCCACAGTTTATTTTTCTTTTCTTGGGGTGGTTAAATACTTTCTTTACTCTCCATGAGTCCTGTAAACCAGAGTGGAGTCGATATTTTTTCTTATTACTCTTCAGACATTTCACATTTCATCCAAGTTGCCTTTGGTCTCTCATCTTAGAGCATTCCTGATAGGCTATCCTGGTTTTCATTTGGTTTTAAGTTATAGTAAAAGGGTGATCCACACTCTTCTAAACGTCCAGGAAGTACAAGCAGGGACAATTAATTTGAAATAAAAGAAGGCCAGGAAATAGAATGTACAGGACAGGAAAGATCAGGCTGGATGGATTTTACCAAGCCATTGGCTTGGCAGTTTGACAGGGGAGCACTGAGGATTTTCGACTGTGTATCATTTAGAGGTTTGGAGGATATTATTTGTGTGAAAGATACTAACCTATATAAGCTTATGTGGTTCACAGGACTCATTTCGTCTTTGACTTGAAAGCTTGCCTTCAACATAATAAAGGCTTTATATGCGTCAGAATGCGAAGCAAGTGTCGGGTAGGAAAATATTTTTATCCATATAGGTGACTGCCAAGAACCAAGGGCCCTTAATATGCCTCCTTCACATGAAAGACTTGACTTGGTATTTTATAAGAATTTTTCAGGACATACAGCCAATAGAGGAGTGCTGGTTTCACTAAACCTCAGAGGAAGCCAAAAGCTTATTGAAAACCAGGTGGGCCTATGGAGGGAGCAGGTGGTAGCAAGAGAGAAGAAGCTCTAGGGTCAAGTTGCACTGGGTTTGGATGATGGCTCTTCTTCTATTTGGCCATGAGATCTTGGAGAAACACCATCACTGAGCCTCTGTATCCTTCTGTTCAAAACAGAAACAATAACTGCTACCTGGTAAGGTTAGTGTAAGGGTAATGCTGTCACCAGCGTTAAAGACCTCGCCCCGAGTAAATGCTCCATTAATTGTAGTCTCCTTTTCCCCTTTGCATGTACCAAATATGTGAGCATTTCAGGCATAACTGCAAGTTACACTTTTCCTGGCCAACCATGGCTGATTTATGAGAGAATATATTGATATGCTTCATTAACGATGTTTAAACAACATGCTCTCATCCTCTGGTAATATCAACGTCAATAAAAACCAGTTTAGGAAAGGAAAACTGAAACTCAATCACACAGTCTGTTTTGAAAATAGAAAAGCTTTAGATCTCTCCTCTTTTCTGTTCCTCTCTCTCCCCCTTTTCTTCTTCTTCTTCCTCCTTTCCTTCTGCTCTTTCTCCTCCCTGTCCCCTTCCTCCTCCTCCCCCTCTTCTTTTCTTATTCTCCATCTCTCCTCCTCCCTCCTTCTCCCTCCTCCTCCTGTTTTTTTAAAGTCGATTTTTATATTTAGACAAAACTTTGGTGGAATTATTTAATTTACGACTGCAATCTATAAGAAAAGAAATATTTTTCTTCCAGCTGAAAACTGAAGGAACGTGAAAAACTCAGTTGACTTTTTAATATAATTAGATAGATATCTTTTTCTTCATTCACAAATTATGCCCTCACCTATGTAATTCCTCACAGCAGGTACATTCCAGCCTCCTGATATACAAGAGCACTTCTCTCAAAGGCTTCTTTGAGATTTAAGAAGACTTAAGTATGAACAAGGCAATATTCTGGAATAAGTTCTTTTTCCTTCCTCTTGCAAAAGTATGAATAGAATTTGTACCAGAGGATGCAAGATCATTCTTTCCATTTAAAGAACAACTATGAAGTCTCAGCTTTTCCAGGATTAGTGATTCAATAGGGCAAAGATCTTAATCTGATTTTGTGTTAAAATCTTTTCCCATGCATTTGTCATATTTTTCCCTTTAGTAAACCTTACCGATTCTGAAAACATTTTTTAGTTTGTTCTTTCTCTTTGTTTAAAATCTTTCCATTTGAGGATTTAAATAGTATTTAAAATGTGGACCCTTTACGGAAATAGGAGAGGATTAGTATTTGGAAAAGAGAATAAGCGATTACTATTTGGTTTCCTAAGGTTACTTTAAAAAGTAGAGTCAGAGTAAGAATCTAACCCCTAAGTCTTTATTTCCTTGATTGATCAACAAAACCACTTTGTCTCTAACTGAGCACTACAGTGTTCTGGACCACTAAATAGGATGAAGGAATGAAATTTCATAGCCGAAGACTAATATAAGAATGATAAAATTAATATGTCTTAGAGTTCAAAGAATACATCAAATCTCTTATTTATTTGGAAACATTTTCTCTCCCCTGACATATAAAATTATCTTAAACTTCTAATGGTCTGAGACACTTTGCATTTCTCATCTTTGAGGTCGCGAACCAAATTTGAGACATTCATTTGCATGACCAGGAAAACTACTTTTCTCTACATGTGGTTTGTCCTTTGAGTACCATCTCATTTGAATCTACTCATTTGCATGTAAGAATCCATTTTAGGTGAAAACTGTTATATTTTGTATATTCCTTTCTGATAAGCTGCTATACTTCTGCTTCCCCAGTTCCCCACTAAGACTTGCCTTCTCTGCCTCTTTGTGGACTTTGTTCATAGTTTTTGAGCTCCAAGCTGCCTCTTTGAGCACAGGGTTGGCTGGAGGCAGCTTTCAGCCCCATCTGCTTCTGAGAATAGAAGTTCTCTTGTAGATGTTTTCTTTTTTTTTTTTTTTCTGTTTCTGTTTTATTCCCAAACCAGTGTTTAACTTCTCCATGGCTTTCTCCTTCCAGTCAAAGCAGTGCAAGAGTGGAAATTCCTCTTCCCTGGAATTGTTATGTAGCATTCCTAAGTCCTTTGTAGTCTCTCCCTAGACAGGTTCTTTTGCTTGTTTGTTTGCTTATTTTTTGTTTTTTAAATCAAGGCCACATACGGAGATTTTTTTCAAGAATTTAAAAAAATGTAGTTTTCTACCATATGCCATAAGGAGGCCCCAAAACCTAGATTTTAATTGCTAGCAATCAGATCTTAAAATAATCTTGGAGCTTTACCCACATATACGTCAAAGCACTAATATCAATTCTACCTTTGGAAGTTCCCTGTATTACTTTCACACTTAGGACTTTGTAGCTTTTGATTTTGACCGCTTCTTAATCCTTTACTTTCCCAGGCTTATTTGGTAAATCTAGTTAATTAATAGCCTTATCTGGATCTGGATGGAGAAGTAAAGTTTCTCCTGCTTAGGCTTTATTAAGAGACCAATTGAGAAAAGAACAAAGAAAAAGTCTGCCTCAGGCACAGAGAAATACAAAGGAGATGACATTACTTTGAAGATGTTAAGTGGTCTTTTTTGCAGCTCCTATTTTCCCAAACAGTATCCCAGCTTTTAATGGATAAGAAAATAGTAAGTAGTATTGGAGACACTTCTATTTGGGCCAGATTTCTTTTCTGTAGTAGCTGTAGGGCTTTCAGATAATTCAAATTGCATATGCTTCTTTTCATAACATTTTCCCCTTTCCAAGTCATCTGGACATTATAAGAGAAATATTCGAATACCCCGCCCC
>NW_012139413.1:12136136-12179055 GCF_000956105.1 Propithecus coquereli
TATTATTTAAAAAAATAGCCATAGAGTTTCACTTAGTGATCCTTGAGGTTATGTCTTATATTAGTTTCTAGAAAAATATAGATTGCATTATTCCTTGAAAATTTACCTTTTTGTTAGCATGAACTCCATATTTCTGGTTTCTCCCTGGTCCTTTTCTTTTCCTGAAAAACTCTTCCTGAGCCTTTCCCATTTACTGTACAACTATCTTAATTACAGTTTAGAGAGCTGGCTGTGGCTGGGTTGAATGCATCAAAAAATATGTCTCTGGTGATAAACTCTAGGATTTACTCTAGACCAATGCAGCTATGAGCTTTGCTGTTCGGCTTTCCAATTAACAAGAAAAACCAAGGTGGAACTGTTGAGATACTTCCTTGTATTAAAGCTGTATCTTCAGTCTACATAAACATAATATGCTTTTTTACCAGTCAGGATAGATTTGTGGGTTAGGTTGTTTCCCCATATCAAGGAATAAATGTGAGATTATTGATTAATTTCATCACTGAGTAAAATCAAATTTATTATTATATTTATTAATGGTATTAACCTCATTCTCACCCTCAGCATCTTATTATTAATAGTTGCCATATACATTAATGAGTAATTCTTTTTTCTTTTAGCTCATTATATGGAAAGATTCCTATTAGAAGAGGCCTCCATTTAAAAATATCCAATATACCATTATTCCCTCTCTCTGAATTGCTTTTTTACTTCAGGCCTGGTGCAAAGGTAGAAGTTTTAGCCCACACCATCCTTTCACTTTTAATTTCACTAACACATACTAAGAAACATTTCCCACTGGAAAGAAGGCAAAGAGAGTGTGGCATGTCCTTTCAATGTCATATTAGAGCATTAACTGGCCTGTCCAAAGATTATTTAATTATTCAGGGGAATATACCTTTGTTTGATCATATCTAACTATTGATTAAAAGTTCATTTTCTGTGAAGTTGCATGTTCTTTGGTAGATTTTTATCTGGTAGAGATGCAAATGATTTCTGTCTAGTAGAAAAGATAACCCGAAGGGTTGTAGTTTTATTGCTCTGTAGGATATATGAACCAGTTTTGCATGCAATGCCATCTTATTCAAACATTTTTGTTCCCATACCTATGTAATTGCTCTTCTCTGCTTCTCTTTTGAACTAGCTTTACTACCAAGCTCGTTCTCTTATTAACAAGTTGAATAAATCTTTAACTCATGCTCATTCTGCATTTGTATCAGTTATATTTTGTAAGTTCTTGAAAATTATACTTTGACAGGTGCCACTCAAATGCATATATATGTATACATATATTTATACATACATATATATATATTTTTTGATGTGAGAGTTTTTGCTTGAAAGTAATCAGCCAGGGAAGCAATCACTAATTAGTTTAGACAAATGAAAATTCATTTAAATCTATTTTAGTACCTAGCATTGCTTCAAGGACATACTAAATCTCTTTATTTAAAATATTGATTTTCTAACAATATGTTAAGGAATCATCTTGGGTTCAATGCAACAGATGGAGGAACCTTCAGGCGTGCTACCCTTAGTAGTGCAATTAACAGACACAGTGAAGCGGTCACCTTTATCCAGTGAGGCTTTCAAAAGAA
Source organism: Propithecus coquereli (assembly GCF_000956105.1). NCBI lineage: Eukaryota > Metazoa > Chordata > Mammalia > Primates > Indriidae > Propithecus > Propithecus coquereli. The sequence goes on from NW_012139413.1 coordinate 12,137,732, forward strand.
TTTTGATTACCATGATTTGCATGAGAAAATATAGATTCCTTTCAACAACTTAGTCCATACCGAAATTGAGTTCATTTGCTAAAACAAACAACCAACCAACAAATAGCAGTACCTTTCCGCTTAAACTAATTAACCACGGAGTCCTATGCTGCCTGTTTGTCATTATTAGTTTTTTTTTTTATTCCTATCTGATTGGTTTTGCAAAAAGTATATTAAAACGTTTTGCACAGGTGATATATAATAAATAAATATTTAAAAAGTTGAAAAAATAGAAAAATGTATATAGTAAAAAACTTTGCTTTTACTACTGTCTCCATCACACTATCCTCTCCCTCCCACCCATAGGTAACCAATAATCAGCTTTTTAAGTATACTTCCAGATCTTATTTATGAAAATAATAGCAACTATAAGTATATCCTTATTTGTTTCTCATTTTTACACATAAAGAAGCAAGCTATATACAATGCTTGGCATCTTGCCTTTTTAAACTTAAGATGGATATATTGGCAATCTTTTCGTATCAGTACATACAATGCTTTCTCACATATATATTTTGTAACACAGAGTGACTTTATCAAAGGTAACAAATGAAAACTTTGATAATTAAAATCCCAAGTGAACGTGTAAGGTTGCTATTCAACACACTGAACATTAATATATCAGTCAATATTCTAGGTACTGGATCTACAAAATGTAATAAGACATAAACCCAGTCCTTAAGAAACTCACCTACTGGTAACATAGACCAAACATAACTAAAGTACAGAGTGGTCAGTGCTGTCGTTAAAGCATTTCTTAAATGCATTGAAAAGATAACTCAGGGAGTGATTAATTCTGCCTCGGGCGTGTGGGAGAGAAGGAGTCGAAAAAGACCACAAAAACCTGGTGACATTTGAGCAGGGTCTTGAAATAGTAATGTGAAGTGTATCTGAGTCATTTCCTAGTCTAAATGACAGATGGAATTTATAATTTTTGAAAGAAAGTATTTGTCTGCAATTATTCTTTCTTTAACTTTCTCCTATTACTCCACCCTAGGGTATCAGGATAAGTAAATTTACACTCTGTTTGGTGTTCACATCTTTACAATGTTTGTTGATTGTTCCATTCCTAACCATCAGTTTGTCAAGCCCACCTAGCTCAGTGATGTTCAGTTCTTCCCCAGAACCAGCCACTCTTCTTCCAATCACGAGTACAGCCTCTTCCTGGCTGTCCAGCTCCCACATGACACCCCTTTGTATTCTGAAAACAGATGTTCAGAAGCAGCACTTTTCTAAATCTGAATATAAACAACTCTCTGGTATAAAGTTCACTACCTTTCCAACGACTCCTGCCAGCTCAGTTCATTTGCACATTTCATTTCCAATCTATTTATCCCAATGTAATAGCTTAGTCATCGAGCTCTCATGCTAAATAAGAGCTTTTCAAATGCCAACCTGGAGACCTCCTCCCATATGACTTGCTATCCATTTATTTTCATTTGTTTACAGGCTATTCAATCTTTCAGCTGGCTTTTCAACCATGAGACTGTCCATATAGATGTCAATTTTTATTAAGCTCCTGACTAATTTTAAAGCCCTACACAAGATGTTTTTCTGAAGTCCTATACATCTGCTGCTCTGCTCTCCCACATTTCTTTAATGGTGTAATTCTCTAGAAATGACCTATCAAGCATGATGAAGCTCACTGCTCATGATCTGCATTTAATTTCACTTTTCTTCTTTTCCTGACCCAGGTCTGCATGCTGAGACTACAATGACACTCAGTGGTCAGGCTAGAATTCTGGTTGGCCTAATGAGGCACTGTTACTCTTCAACTGTGGTGACTTTGTGAGGCATAATATTTTCAAAAATCTCTTTTCCCAAGATTCTTACCAGCGTAGAAGCTGGCTGGAGTTCTGCTATTATTCTCAGCTCAGAGCAATCAGTGAAGAGGCCTCAAGTACAGAGATACAGTGCATTGCCCCCTTGAACTGGCAGCTTTGATTTAAGGATGAGAAAATCTTGTACAACCAAACAGAGCTCAAGGTTAAATTGTTTTACAAAAATCTGGCAATTTTGCCCTAACTGCATCAATTTCTTTGATAGTGTCAAATAATATGAAAATGACACACTTTAAATTACAACCCTCAATACTCCTAACCTCCTTTTTCTGCCCTATTTTTCTATTTAGCATTAACTCTGTCTAATATGTTATACATTTCATCTAAATTTTATTTTCTGTTTCCCCTCCCCACTTGAAATGTAAGCTCCATAAGGGAAGGGATTTCCCTCATGACTGGTTTTCTGTATGTTCAGTGCCCCAAAAGGTGCTTTGCAGATAGAAATTGCACAGTAGATGTTGGGTGAATAAATGTATGAATGAATGAATATATAGTGCTAAGATTGCATTTCAGCTAAATTAAATATTCTTCTCTCGACCAGGCTCAGTCCATTTTTTCTATATCTGGTGATAGACTACTTTTTCATTTCTTCATCTCTTACATCCATTTGAATACTTCCTCGATACCTCTTTCCTCTTGAAAAAAATTTTTTTTGAGTTGCCACGTGGAGCTCAACTCCTTTCAGGTCTCAGTTTATGTTTATGTTGTTTGGTTTTTGAGAACAGCAACCCTTTCATATGAGGCTACTCTATGTTCTAAAACTCAATATGCTTTAGAACTGGGTAGTAAATGCTGCCTGTATTGTTATTCCTCTCACATCAGCACACCTGTGATGGAAGAAAAAACATTGTTTAGTTTTCAGATTTGAGGTGCAAAATATACATCAGGCAGAATGGTGCCTTGGCTTTATTTAGGGGAAAGTGGTCCCAGGTTGTGAATCTCAGCTATCTACCATCTATGTGATGCTAGACATTTGTTAAAACATTCTAGTCCCTAATGCCTTCATTTATAAGATGAAGGTAATAATACCTCCTTTGCAAAGTGGTTGTGAGGACGGGGCATAATATGTACCAAACCCTACACTTGCCAAATAGATATTAACACTAACTGGCCATTACTATTTTTGTGCTGTTATTATTATTATTATTACCATTATTAAAATTACTATTATTACATTATTCCTCCTTTCTCTGATTTATTCCCTATACTGTGCAGGAACCTCCACTCCAATAAAAAATATAAAGTCAGCTCTTTCATTTTGGGATTAAATTTTCTATACATTCATTCATTCAACAAGCATTTATTGAAAGTCTAGTATGTGCCAAGTACAACACTGATTGCAGGAAATGAAAAGAAAAATACACATTAATCCCTGCATCTTCACAGCTGTCAGGCTGTGACATTCATTCATTTATTCACCAAATAGTTCAGCAAATATTTAGTGAGCATTGATTATGTCCCAGGTGCAGTTATAGGGACAAGAAATACATCAGTGAAAAAAGCAGATGAAGATTACATTCTATTGGAGGAACATGGAAAATAAACGTGATAAATAAATAAGTAAATTCTATAGTATGTTAGAATGTAACAGGTGCTAAGGAGACAGAGTGAAGCAGAGGAAGGGGGACCAAGGGTGCTAAGTGGATGTTTTTGCAGGGACCAGGACCTTTGCAATTTTAAGTAGGGTGCAGGGCTGGATTTCCTGGGAATGTGGCATTTGAGCAAAGACTCAAGGAAGTGAAGGAATGAGTCACATGGATGTTTGGGAGAAGAGCGTTTCAGCAGAGGGAACATGAATGCCCAGAGCAGAGCGGGGAGCAACATGTGTTAAACCACAGGGCTGTTCACTGTCGAGTCAGCACCACAGGGGCTGGAGCCCACCGCTCTGCTTGTTGCTAATGTAAGTTGGGCGCAGAGGACGGAACACGTGAGAAGGTCCTGATGGAATCCTTGTGCCGAGACACATGGTGTGGGCCTGTCAGCATAGGGCGAGGGCAGGCTTTCCTCTTGGACCATAGTTTCTTTCATCACGCTGCTGATCTTCTAGCCCCTACATACTTTGAATCATGCCCCCTACTTTGGGGTTCTGAGGAGGATGTTTTCTGCAGGACTTTCTGTCAGTCCTTTGTTCTGACTGCTGCCATTCTTTCTCCACATTATTGTCCCCAGTCTAGAGGCTGAATGCTCAATCCCCCTCCCCCCGATTCCCCCTCCCTCTGGGAAGTCATGTGGTGGCTATACATGCCATGTAAGCTCTGCCGCCACTGAACTTTTCTTCCTGACTTTACGCCTGGGTTCCTCTTGGCACAAAGACTGTGACCCTTCCATGGGTTTATTTTTGTTATAACAGCAGGCGGAGCAGACTGCTGCACTGGAATGTGACTGTGATGGGAAAACATGGTGGCTTGGGAATGCAGGACACAGGAAAGAGAGATACAGAAGTGAAATCTTGGCTACATTTTCCACCACCCGAGTCTTAGTCATTTTCTATCATTCATTTGTTTAAACTGTCTTTCTCCCATAGCTCAAAAGGATAGACCTGGGGACAAGGGATGGAGCAATGGGTGTTTGCTGGCTACACCTAATAATTCACTTCCAATTTTTTTTTCCCACTCCTGTGACTCTAGGATCCTTTAGATCAGTGGTCTTTGTACCCAACAGAATGTTGCCACCAGGAGTAAGAATTAAGACTCCACTGACATGGAAGACCCCTTCCTGGCCTTTTGGTTCTCATGCTACTAGTCAAATGGCATAAAAAGGAGGTGGGGTTGGGGAGAAAGGTTTCTATGGTTCCTGGTACAATAGACCCGAATTTTCAGTGGACAGTAAGATTGCATTGGGGAGCGTAAATCAAATGTAAGAATTGCCCCGGGGTGCCTATGCAGATTATTATATCCACTGGTGAAATTTATCTATCGGAAAGATAAAACTTCCTCGTCACCAGCCCTTCAATCTTGCTTCTTCAAGGGCTCTGACAGTCCAGTCTCATCATTAGCTTCTCCTCCTAAATGTGTGGCTTCTTACCTCAGACAAAGTAGACACAGGTGACGTTGCAGCTCTGTGTGCCAGTAATCTTCCTCTTCTCCTGTGTCGTTTAGGGCCACGTCTGTGCGCCACTGCTGGCCTCTTCGGTTCAATGTGCAAGGTGCAGATACTTTTTGTTCTTGGGTATCCCAGGCCACTTTTATTAACGTACTGGAAATCTACTAGTTTTTTCTGATTGAAAACAAGATCAGTTTATCTGTAAATTCAGTCAAGGTTCTAATCGAACAGTTAATGTAATGTTTGCCTTCATGGTTACACTGATTCTTTTCTCAGTTTTTAATCATCTACTTTTCAAAGAGGAAGTAGCAGCAGTTGAGCCTTTTTAGTTGAGTCATTGGATTGGCCTCACATGGAGAAATTTTATCTTCTTTGATTAAAATTTTAGTCACATTTTATTTTTATGTTTTTGATGTTCTCAAATATAAAAGTTAGAATCTTTAAAAATATTTAGGAGTTCTGTAGTCACCTTTAATAGTACTTTCTTAGAGCATAACTTACTGTAGTAAAATGCCTGAATCTTAAGTGTTAAGCTGATGCCTTATAACATACCTACATGCTGTGGTAATCACTCCCAGATAAAAATATCAATAATTTCCATCACCCTGGAAAGTCTCACCATGTCCCTTTCCAGGCATAGACCATCTGAGAGAAAACTACCATTCTGACTTCTTTCTCCACAGATTAGTTTTGCCTCTTCTTGGACTAAACGAAACAATACAACATATATATATTTTTTTCAGGCTTTTTGCATTTAGCATAGCATTTTTGAGGTTCCTCCACATTGGTGCATTAGTAATTTGCTCTTTTCAAATTGTTGAGTAGTATTTTTTTGTGTGGATATATATGGTATTTATCCATTCTCTGGTTAATGAACCAGATTTGGATTATTTCCAGTTTTTAGGCTATGAAAAAATAACTGCTATAAACATTCTTAATATAAGTTTTATTTTGTTTGGTTTGTTTTTAAAATGGACATGGCATTTATTTCTCTTGGTTGTATCACTGAGTGAAATTGCTGAGCCATGGGGTATGTTTAACTCTTTCGAAAATTGCCAAATCATTTTCCATAACGGTTGTACTCTTACACTGTACTCCCACCAGCAATGTCAGAAAGTTCCAGGTGCTCCCATCTCACCGACACTTGGTATTGTTAGTGTTTTTAATGTTAGCCATACTATTCAAAACAATGTTTACATTTTGATGTCCTTGAGGAAATTTTATACTTGTTACTGAACTAAGAGATGGAGCGATGAACCGAAAAAGGACTTGAAGGAAAAAAAAATTTCTGTTTAGACAGGAAAAGAATGTTTCACATCTGAAGAGGGATACCATGACATGAATTTTCCTTCTACTTTTCCCTTTAGCCGTGAATTGTGTCAATATAAGGAAATGGAAGGATAAGCTAGGTCTATTCACAAAAAATTAGCGTGTGGTGTGAAGAATCTTAACTGGCAAAAAAGAAAATTTAATTTGCATTTAATTGAACTGAAGCTTCTTTTTTTGATTCTTTGATTTTGATCACTCTGTTCTCTTTACCTGGAATGCTATCCTGAGCTTTCTCTTCTCCAAACTCCTAGACATAGTTCATGTATCATTTCTTAGGGGAAAATTTCCCAACTCTAACTTGAGATACTGGCCCTAAATGGGGCACCCTCTTTATAAAAATGAAAGACTGCTTCTAAATCTCTCTTTTGTAAGAGGTGTGTTAGTTTCGCATAAAGTAAAAGTAACAAATAATCAGATTTTGGGTTATGAGTTAGCACTAAAATTTTAATATTTGTTGTAGTTTGTCATATTTTGAAATTATTTACAACTCAATATTTTTGAGAATGTAAAAAAGAATGATTTTTTTTTTTTGCATAATTGAGAATAAAATGCAGCTGACTATACTTAGAGTCAATGATTACACTAACACATTTGAAAAATGCCTCTCCTTTGGATCTCCATTTCATCTTACAGATTTATGTCTTTATGTTTTGTCTTACATATTTAAATTTTTCTTTACAAGTCTATCTTTATCTTCTTGGTATTGACAGTCTTGTAACAGTGATTATATTCCATTCCCCATCCCCAGAGCCTCGTATGATGTCTGTCACAGATGAACTGATATTAAAAGTTTGTGGAATGCTGGATGATATAATGAAGGTGAGCAAAGGTCACATAAGCGGATTTCAAGTCTCAAGCCCTGAGAACAATATATATACCTTTGGAGAGCTTAATTAAAAGGAAAAATTCAGGATATGTGGAAGGTTATTTTCTCTTTAGTCCTGGGTTTGGATGTAACATTTGGTTAAACCCTGAGCGGTAATTCTAAAAACATTTGTGACACTGTACACAAATACTTATGTGTCAAAACATTTTAAATCACTAATTATATAATAGATTAACACATTTTACAGCTTAAATAATTTGTTCATGTAGAATAACACATAATTAACAGAAAAATGTTAACTATTCTTCCTTTATCAAGCCTAAGGTATGTCCAGTCATTTGGCCCATGAAGTCAAAATCACCACCATTTACTTGGTGAAAACCATTATATTAGTTTCTATGAGTTAGGGAGAAATAACCACAGAGTTTGCCTTATAAACCCAATTTATAAAGTCGTGGCAAGTTTTTTTTTTAAATGAAGAAGCAAGGTTTCAGATTCAATTTAAGTAAGTTTGCTTTTTAAAAAAGTTATTTGTATGAGCCATGAAAGTAAAAGCCATTTTACCTAGTTACAGAGAAAACTATTTTTCCAGATTTTTGGCAGTGTTTTAGTTAGAAAAAAAATAAATTTTGTAATGTGATTCTCCTTCCAGAATTATTCATATCTGTATATTTGGCAGGTACTGAAAACACTCCATTGTATCTCTGAAGGGATCCACAGATAATGATGAATCAGCACAAATAGTTCCAAATTGAAATATTCAGAGAGTCACTGTATTTCCCTTGTTCTCAGATGTTTTAAAATAAACATTGGCAGTGTTTATTTATAAAGGTTCAGGATTTTTTGAATGTGTCAGCAGCATGCCTTGGCTCTAAACAGATTATGTTGCAATTTTTTCCCCTGATGATTCAAAACTATAAACTTATAATTACCTAATTAAAATGATACCAAACTACGGTAAACTTGAACCAAAACTTTAGTTATGTGCCTTGTCTGAAATTAGATCATTTCAATAACCCCTCTTCATGCCAAAGACATTTCCTCTTAGTGTATAAACATTCTCTAAACATTCACTGAGGTTTCTTGGTTGCTTGATTGTTGTTTTGAACAATATACTTTCTGTTCTTTACCTGCTTCGGAAAAGTAAGGATTTGGGCTCAAATTTTTTTTTCTTAATAGACTATGAGTTACATGGTGAAGTAAAAGGAAAATAGCTCAAGAGAAGTGTCCACAAATATTGTTGGAAGGTACTGAATTGTTTTAAATAAGAATTTAAAGGTAAGGTTTGTTGTGAATAATTCTCATTCTGGAGAGATGGAGCAAAGAACCTGTATTTACTGCAGTCTAATGAAAAGTACTTGAAATACAACAAGAAATACTCATCAGACATACTTTTTTCTAGCAGTTTCTTGGTGCTGGTAATGCATTAATACTGCTTCAGTTGATTGGCATATGTTTTGGTGGACATGACAAAGATGGAATATCAGTTGTAAGAGACCAAGCTGCCTTCCCTCCTCTATTTTCTCTTTTCTTTATGCAGTTGATCCCACGAAGCCTCAGTTTCCCTATTTGTTCAATGGAGATAATAATGCTTTCTATATTTTTTCATAGTCATATGGGCTGTAAGCCTCACCCAAAATGATGTCTATGAACATGTTTAAAAACATGACAGGTCATAGAAATGTATTGAACTTTATCGTTAGTTCTGGATAATATGGTCTGATTTCTTACCTTCTTCTTACAGTAATTTTTACTCCCTGTTTATCCCAAATGAAACCATGTGGAGCCTCTGTAAATTATCTATGCTGGCAGGAATATTTTGTGAGCCCACTTATCCATGAAGAAAAGAGGTTAGCAACATTGGGATGGAGGGGAAGAGGAAGAGAATTATTTTTCCTCATCTCTAAATTTTCTGTAAGTATTTGCTTCTAGAGAGTAGTGGATAGTAGTGAGAAAAGTAGGATTTATTTCTTTAAATGTCATTTTCCAAGAGAAAAATAAAAGACTAGAATCTATATTTCAAAGGAAAGTTTACATCAACCCATACAAAAGAGATAAAAGGTTTAAATAGCACCTACCTCCTCTGCCATCCCTCAATACCAGTGGCCCGTGAACCATTTAAGAGGAAGGCTAGAACTCAATAGCAAACAGTGAAATTCACTATCCTAATCACATCTTCTAGGAGATTGTGGCTAGAAAGGGGCTGGTGGTATGATGAGGTCAGGGGCAGGGACAAGAGGATGGGCTGACATTTAAATAGCATCTATTGTGTGCCAGACATGTTGCAGAAGTTACTGCATTTATTAATAAATTTACAGTTATCTTTAGGCCAGTATTACAGATGTAAAAGTGGAAGTTCAAGGAGGTTACATTCCTGATCATGTTGAATAATGAAACCAAGTATCCAAACTAAGATTTGTTTTCAACGACTCTTCTTTGGCCGTGGTAGAATCTAGTCACGTACACACCACAACCACTAACATTATTCGCTGTCAAAAACAGATGCTCGACAATTGCATGTTGAGTCACAGATCATACAGTAATTTAGCTGGGAGGGGTAACAGTGTTTGGTTAATTGGATAAATCCACTTTATAATGTTGATTTCTTTCTATAAAATTTTTTAACTGCATCAATAAGCTATCTGAAATATGAGCATTGCATTTTATTTGTTTGTCTTTTGCTTAAAGTAAGAGATAAAATGTACTTTGCTAGGTTGGTGGCATAAAATGCAAATTATAGATGAGATGAGTCAACAATTTGGCTGTCTCTAATTTTGTTTATGAGAGATTTTTTTTTGTTTTGACATAGAAAAAAAGAGCAACAATTTTGATGGTGGAGTTGAATAAAATATATGCAAAGATTCCATGTTATTGCCATGAAATTACTATATTTAGACCAATACTCAACCTATACTTATCTATGGCATTCCCTGTCAATGTTACAAAATGGAAGGATTGCTTGGATGAATTGAACCGAAGGTAACAATGTCAGAGAAAACCTGATTTCCTATTCTAACCCTAAAATCAACATATAAATTATTCTTTAAAAACTACTCTTGGCAACTTCTGCGTTCATCCAACACAGAGTAACTGGTACCAATCCACATTTCCTACCTAAAACAACTATAAAACTGAACAAAATATATGAAGTAACTTTGTACAGGCATTAAAAGATAGTCAATGTATTAACAGGCCTCAGAGTCTGAGAAGTCAGTGCCACGAGGGGCACGGCTTCCTCCTTGGATGCACTTCCTTGCCACTGTGCAGGGAGGTGGAGCCAAGTAGATTGGTGGCCTCACTGACTGGTCTCAATATTGACTAGTCTAATACATGTGGAATTAGAATCCAAGAGAAAGAGGTGAAAAAGAATGAGTAGAAAACATATTTAAAGAAGTACAGCCAAAAAATGCCCATATTTTAAGGGATATGTCAACTTATAAATCTAAGAAGTTGAAAAAATCCTAATAGGATAACTACAAATAAAACCACACCTAGGCATATCATATTCAAACTGTTGGAAACTAAAGCTAAAGAAAAAAAAATGTATTAGTATGGAGGAATAGCAATGCAAATGATAGCTGCTTTCTCATCAGAACAGTGGAGACCTGAAAACAATGAAGTAACATTTTAAAAGTGTTGAAAGGAGGGCAAAATCTGTGAATCCCAAATTCTATACTCTGATTAAATATTGTGGTAGGCAGAATAATGCCTCTCCCCTCTCAAAATGCCGTACTCTAATCCCCAGAACCTCTGAATATATTACCTTACATGACAAAAGGGACTTTGAATATATGATTAAGATTGCAGGCTTTGAGATGAAGGATTTATCCTGAATTATCCAGGTGGGCCAAATATAATCACATGGGTCCTTAAAAGCGAAGAATCTTTCCCAGCTGTGGTCAGAGGGAGCTGTGACTGTGGAGGACAGGTCAGAGAGATGCAACGTTGCTGGCTTTGAAGATGGCTATAAGCCAAGGAATGCAGGTGGCCTCTAGAAGCTTGAAAAGACAAGGAAATGGATTCTCTCTTAGAGCTTCCAAAATGAATGCTGCTCTGCTGACATGCTGATTTTAGCCCAGTGAGACCCATGTTGGATTTCTGAGCTGTAAAATAATAAAATTTTGTTGTTTTAAGCCACTGAGTTTGTGGTAATTCTTCAAAAATAAACGTGAAATTGTACATACATGTGAGATACAGTGTGATGTTTTGATACATGTACACATTGTGTAAAAAATCAAACAAGGGTATTTAGCATATCCATCACCTCAAACATTTACCAATTCTTTGCTGTCACTTGGGAAAACAAAAAAATAAACACTAAGGTTACAAGTAAGACATTGTCACATAAAGGTTGAGAGAATTCAGAATTCATTTTTAGTGGACCTGCATTTATAAAACATTTTCACAAAGCAAAAGGTGAAAGAATTTGTCACCAACAAGATTAAAAAGCAAAAAATGCTGATGGAAATTCTTCTGGCTGAAGGAAAATGAAATCAGATTCATGGAATGGAATAAATAGCATAAGAAATGATAAATGTCCTTTGTTGCTGTTGTCGTTGCTGTACTGAGGATAGGAGCAACACTCCTTCCAAATCTCTCCATCCTCAGTGGAAGCTGGAAGTCAACCAATGCCCATTAAGTACAATGGCACAGATTGAAAATATAAGTATAGCAAAAGGTAATGCATGCCAAAAGTAAGCGTAAGAAAGCAGGTGTGGCTATATCAATATCAGACAAAGTGGACTTTCAGACCAGGCTTATTCCCAAGGGGGAAGAGGGTGTTTTCAGAATGATAAAAGCCCCAATTCATCAGTAAGGCAAAAAATCTTAACTGTATAGGCACCTAATAAAAGAACTCCACAATACAAGAAGTAAAAACACAACTATAGAAATACATAGACAAGGCCAGGTGTGGTGGCTCACGCCTATAATCCTAGCACTCTGAGAGGCCAAGGTAGGAGGATTGCTTGAGGTTAGGAGTTTGAGACCAGCCTGAGCAAGAGCAAGACCCCGTCTCTACAAAAAATTGAAACATTAGCCAGGTGTGGTGGCACGTGCCTGTAGTCCCAGCTACTTGGGAGGCTGAGGCAGGGGACCCCTTGAACACAGGAGTTTGAGGCTGCAGTGAGCTATGATGATGCCACTGCACTGTAACCTGGACTTTAAAACTTTAGAGATGAAGCTAAAGTTCTTAGAGGAAAATTTGTAGATTGAAATGCTTACAGTGGAAGGGAAGAAAAATAAAAAATCAGTCACTTTCTGGTACTGAATAAATTATTAGTTTTTAATCATTATTAATGGTATCACTTATATAGGAAACTTGGCAAACCTAGTTTAGACAAATTTACAAAACACCTGTGCATCAGGGTAATGTTACTTGTAGCATTCATTATCAATGATCCTTTCTTAAATTTGGCAAGGAATTTCATTAGCATATATTCCATCGCATGGTGAAGGAAAAGAGCAAAGAATTTGTAGCTTTAAAGACCTGATCCCACCTTCTTTCTCTGCCGTTTACTACTGGTCTGACTATATCTCTCTTGGTTTCAATTTCCTCAACCACAAAGGAAAAGAATATCTGCCTTCTGTATGTCACAAAGTTGCTCTAGAAAATGAAGCACCACATGAGGAAGGATCTTGTAAATTGCTCAGTGCCAAAGTTAAGGCAATTATCCTTATTAATGAAGGGAGCTGGAGAGTATTCCTGCTTCTATCTTTAATTTATTGCGTGTTTCACTGACACTGTCATTCCCTCTGATTTTTATATGTGGCCTTGAACTCAACAAAGGTTGATATTGAAGATCTTCTAGGGAAATGATTCCAAATTAGACCCGAAAAGGAGCTAGTTGACAGTGTTAGGAGCTTGAACCACTTTCACAGCCTGTGGTACCTGTTGAGTCGCTCTCATGCTCCTGGGTGTAACATTGAGGGTCTCCACCAGCTGATCTCTCCCCAGTCTCATTTTAATCCACTTAGCTCTGAAACTGTTGGACCCTGTTTCATGCCTTTGAGTATTTAATCATCCAGTGCCTGCAGCTTTAAATGTTTCATGAACTTTTTTAACCTGAAAAACCTATTAACTTACTATGATTTTCTACGAGTTCTAGTTCAGACATCGTGTTCCTCAGGAAGCCCTTCCTGAATCTCCTTAAGAACTGAGGGCCCCTCCCTCCTACTCCTACAGAGTCCTGCACGTAATGATAATGCTTCCTATGTGCCCTGACACTGTGTCCTACTGTCTGCCTCATCTCCCAGACTCTCAGTTCCACAAGGAAAGTATGTGTTTTGTTCATTTTTGTACCTGTAGGATATAGTAGGGTGCCTAGTACATATTAAGGAATCAATAAATATCCATTAATTTTTTTAAAAAAGTGTATTGAATGGCTTATAAATTTATTGAAAGTGTCATGGCAAGAAGCAAAGCTCTTAAAAGCCATAAAGAAATTATGAAATTTTCAGGGTTTTTTTTGAAATTTTGTTTCCTCTTAATATTTAAATTATTAATAAAATATTGAAGTGGGTATAAATTGAAAATTTAGATGAGTTCTCTTTAAATACATTTGGTGAATGAAAATCTGTGTTTATGTTATTAAAATAGAAATTAGGAAGTGATGCTTCTTATAATAAAGGAGTCTTTGTTTATACAAAATAAGCCATAAGATTTTTTCAAACAGTGAAGTGCTCATGGACATTAAATTGGCTAAAACAGAAGTTTAAAATCCCATTTGCCAAGAATGTGTAAGATGCTCAAAGTTAAGTATATCCATATCTTAGTAGGATATGTTAGGCATGTTTACAAGATTTTCCTTAAACTGAAGAAGCAGCAAAGGGCAAAATGTTTAAGAAAGATGACATATTATTCCAATTAAAACTTTCAAATTAGGATTGATTGTCATAACTACTTCCAAGCATGTGGGGAAATTGGAGGAATGCTTCAACAGAGGACAAAAATCAGAAATTGCCAAGGCCCAAAACGAGGTCTCCCGAGAATTTGGGAGTCTTGCCCTTGATAGAATTCAGAATGGGAATTTTCCTATTGCTTTGTAAATTGGGTCAAAGTCCCAAATTCAGGGAAACTTGTGACAATTGTTGCACATTCTAAAGATAGGCACTGGACATGTTCTTCATAGGATGTGCTAAGGTATGGCCCAATCGTCAACTATTGCCACTTCAAAAAGCACATTTAATAGCCTGGAGACTCATTAGAGGATAATTCCTTAAAGGAAATTTGTAGAGAGCTGTGGTGTGGAAGGATATGAAGCTATGTGATCTCACCTTAACCTGAGAGAGAAGACTGTAGGAAAACCTGCTGGAGAAAAGGCAGTGAGGAGAGAGATTCTCACCAGTAAGGGACACTGCTGTCCTACAGAGTTTGAGAAATTTCCTGGGAGAGTTTGAAATGTGTCCTTTAGAGAAGGGCTTCACAAACTTTCTGTGATAAAGGACCAACTTGTTTTAATTTCCAATCCATCCTGGACTGACGCTCCTATAAAAGTTAATAAGATGGAATTTCTAGAAAAATAAAGTGGAAACAATGTTCATAGATCACACACCCTGTATCATAATGTCAAATCACTGTAAAAATTTCTAAACAGTTCTCTCAATTTCTACACGTCTGTTGTCATGAGTTGGTAACAGACTATTCAAGGATCAACATGGAGTCCTTGAACCTCAGATTATGTGTCTCTGCCCTACATCAGGGCCTCCCTGGGAGAGCTGGTTAAAATGCTCGTTCTGAGCACTACTGTCAGCCCAAGCGCTTTCCTTTCCAAGAGGCTCCTGGGTGATGCCAGCGCCCTGGTCTGGAGCACTCTTTGTGGAGCAAGGCTCTAGAGCACTGCAGGCCGGTAGAAATATCATGTGAGCCTCACATGTAATTGATTTTCTAGTAGTCTATTTTCTAAAAAGTAAAAGGAAGCAGGTGATTAATTTTATTTATTTATTTATTTGGTTGAAAGCTTTATTCAAATGATTGTAATATATTGAAAGTATCTGTGTTTATCTGTGTTTAAGAAGATCATTAAAGGATATTATCATAGGCTAAAAAAAAGCCAACAAAAGTTTGAAGATATAGCAAATTTCTCAAAGTAATTCTTGAGATTCATTTCCTATTATATTTTTTCTAACTCTATATTTTGCATAATTGATTATTTTTATTTCAAAATATCAAGAGGATACAACGCTTTTGTTACATGGATACCTATATAATGCTTCAGTTGGGGTTTTTAGTGTGCCTGTCACCAGAATAGTGTTCATTGTACCCAAGAGGTAAGTTTTACCCCTTGTCCTTCTCCCACCCCTCTTCTTGGTTTCTTGGTTTCCAATGTCCTTTACATCTCTTTGTACCTGTTTATGCCCATCCTTCAGCTTTCAATTATTAGCGAGTATATATGGTGTTTTTTTCCCATTCCTGAGATACTTCACTTGGGATAATGACCTCCATTTATAGAACGTTCTGCCCCAAAACTACTGAATATACATTCTTCTCATCAGCATATGGGACACTTTCCAAGACTGATCATATCTTAGGCCACAAAACAAGTCTCAGAAAATTCAAAAAAATCTAAATCATACCAGGTACCTTCTTAGACCACAGTGGAATTCTAAGAGAAATTCCACACAATTCTAAGAGAAACATTCAAACCTACACAAAGTCATGGAAATCAAACGATCTACTGCTGAATGATCCTTGGGTCAATGATGAAATTAAAATGAAAATCCAAAGATTCCTGAACTGAACAATAAAGGGGACAGAAATTTTCAAAATCTGTGGGATACAGTAAAAGCAGTCCTGAGAGGAAAGTTTATAGCCCTAAATACCTACATCAAAAAGACAGAAAGATCACAAATTAACAACCTAAGGTCACATCTCAAGGAACCAGAAAAAGAAGAGCAAACTAAAACCAAAGCTAGCAGGAGAAAAGAAATAACAAAGCTCAGTATGGCATCAGTTGCAGAGACTTGGGAAGGGAGGTCGCCGAGTTCATGCTGTGACTGCTTTCAGGTGCAACGTTGCTGCACAGACTCCAGGCAGCTCCCCAGTCAGTCTGGCGGTCTGTGGTGGTGGTGAGGACCCCCTCACAGCTTGGGCCACAGTGTCCATGGGGGAAGCATGGAGTCCTGGGGTTCTCTCCTCCTTTCCCCACATGTGGATGCCTCCCCTATGTACCTTCTGATCTTGCTGAGTGGATCGCCCTGTCACCTCCTCCTTCACTCTGAATGTGCCTTGTTGCTTCTCCAGTGATTCACAATGCTCTGTCCAAGCAGGCCCATCCACAGGTGAGCATCCAACTGCAGCTTTTGATCCTCTCCTTGAGAGTGGCATATGTGGGCTGCTTCTAGGCCATCATCTTGTCACTGAATCTCAACTAATTTTAATAATATATTTTGTTTAGACAAATATATCCGAAATATTATCTATGTGATCAATATAAAAATTAATGAGATGTTTCGGTTTTTTTCATGCTAAGCTTTGAGATCTCAATTTGGACTGGCCACATTAGAAGTACTCAATAGCCACATGTGGTTAATGGCTTTAGTGTCTGGCCAGGCAGCTCTAGAGTTTGGGCAACACAGGCACTGGAGCCTGATTCTTTGCAAGAGAAATCGCAAGATGTGAGGTGGCTGAAAATGCACAATGTGCAAGAGTAGGGCCAGAGGGTAGCAGTGCCTGCAGTTTGAGACCAGGATGAAGAAGGATGCATTTGTTTTCCTGTGGGATAAGAGGCAACTATGTAAGACAGTACAAGTTATCTGAAAGAGGTACTTGCTGGAGTGAAGGGACATCAAGAACTTTCCAGCAGCAGGAGTTGAGGATCTTGCAAGAGATTAGCCAAAAAATGCTTTAGGTGCATCATGAAATGTTACATGTATGAGTCCCTGAAGGGGTCTCCAAAGAATTAATAGGAGTACCTCATGAGAAGGACATCTATTCTACACAGGGACATAGGACAACATCGAAAGATCCACGAACAGACATGAGCTGGGAAGAGAGAGAGAAGCTTTGATTTGGAGGAGAGATTGATGTTTCGCTATCTGATTTGATTAGAGTTTTTAGCTCCTGAAAATAAGTTCTATAGTACCTGAAAGTAAGCACAAACTTGTGGAATCTGCCCAAGATGTCACTGAGGGGTAGGGAAGAAAACTCTGACAGTAGATTTGAGAAAGGTTGTGAAGACAGACTGATATTTTTTGGTCCAATCTGATTTATTAAACTGGTCATCATATGTGTGAACTCGTGGCATAAATGACGGGACAGGTCATTTGGACGCTTTGTCCTTCACATCCCTACTCAGCAGCCTGACACTAGCAGCACTGCCAGGAACATACTGCAGCTCCTCCAAGGTACATTTCAAAAATTAATGTTTCAATATTGTTTAATCATCTTGTTTTATTTCTTGAAATTTATCTTGTTCTCTATGTTTGTGGCAGAAAGTTTCAAGTTAAATATGAGGGTAAACACATTAGCTTTGGATTCTCTCTTCTGAAAGCCCTAAGTCAGGAATTGAAGGAAGCCAAGAGAAATTGGTTAGCCTGCTACAGGCTGAAAATAATAGAAACCCAGATGCCAAGTGTCTTAAATGACAATAACAATGTCTCACATAGCCAAGTTTTAAGTAAGGTGAACCTCAGGGCTGGTTGACACCATGCCTCAATGATACTCAGTTTTATTTTTTCTTCACTCTGGTATCCTTTGGATTGGCTCCGTCTTTACACTGACAGCAAGAAGGTTATGCCAGTTCAAAGCGGCATATTTGTGGGTGGCAATAATACCAAGAAGAAGAAAGAGTCTCTTCTCATGCTTCTTTTTTTTATTTCAGTATGTTATGGGGGTACAAATGTTGAGGTTACATATATTGCCTTTGCCCCACCTGAGTCAGAGCTTCAAGCGTGTCCATGCCCCAGACAGTGCACACGGCCCCCATTAAGTGTGTATATACCCTTCCCCTCCTCCCCACCACCCACCTGACACCTGATGGATGTTGTTACTATATATGCACTTAAATGTCGATCAGTTAATACCAATTTGATGGTGAGTACATGTGGTGCTTGTTTTTCCATTCTTGGGATACTTCACTTAGTAGAATAGGTTCTGGCCCTATCCAGGATAATACAGGAGGTGCTAGATGACCATTGTTTTTTGTGGCTGAGTAGACCTCCATGGTATACATATACCACATTTTATTAATCCATTCATGTATTGATGGGCACGGGTTGTTTCTACATCTTTGCAATTGTGAATTATGCTGCTATAAACATTCTAGTGCATATGTCTTTTTTATAGAATGTCTTTCTTTCCTTTGGGTAGATGCCCAATGGGATTGCCGGATCAAATGGTAGTTCTACGTGTAGCTCTTTGAGATATCTCCATACTGCTTTCCACAGAGGTTGTACTAGTTTGCAGTCCCACCAGCAGTGTATGGGTATTCCTATCTCTCCATATCCATGCCAACAGTTATTGTTTGGGGACTTTTTGATAGAAGCCATTCTCACTGGAGTTAAGTGTTATCTCATTGTGGTTTTTATTTTCATTTCCCAGATGATTAGAGATGTTGAGCATTTTTTCATATGTTTGTTGGCCATTAGTCTGTCTTCTTTTGAAAAGTTTCTGTTCTTTTTCTAGAATTCCTTTGACAGTATCTCCTTACATCTCACTGTCCAGAGTTAGGTCACACACCCATTCCTGAATCAATTACTGGCAAAGAAAATAGAAATCAACGATTAAACCCATATTCCAATGAGGTCATTCCTGGAGTTGAGGTTCATGCCTATAAGGATGAAACATTGATAGCTGGACAAAATTAGGCTCTGTTACAAAGACGAAGAGGAAATGGATGCTGAGTAGGCATCAATATTGTTTGCTCATTAAAAAATTATATACAGGTCTCTAATCCTAGTGAAAATGTGTTTTCAATGAATAGAGATTCTATGACACACCATATGTATGTCTAAGCCAAACTAGGCATTCCATGTGAATGCAAACCAATTACTGAAACTGCTTTCTGGATAACATCACATCATATCACATCAAAATTCAGACATGAATTATGAAAAGGCTTATGTGTAGACTTGACTTTATATTAAAAGGCCTCTCTAAGGAGACATAGCATTTCAGTGGAGGGCCTTTATTAAAAAAGCAGGTCCCCCAGACACCCCATCGAGTTACCCTTGCATTGGTTAACCATGTCCATATTTCACGTGTCATACGTAAGTGCCTTCTGCAAGTTGTGTCAGACCTTTGCTTCAGACTAGGATAGAAAAAGAAAAAATATATTGATATGAATATAATTGTTTTTCTGCTTTTGTTATACATGAAAAATTATGAACATTTCAAGATGCACTATCTTTTTATGCAGTTAACTGTCAAATTGCTGTAGCCAAGACCTTAGACAAAGATGAAATTTTTATAAAACCTGAAATAATTTTAGAAGATTATTCAAACTTACAGCTTTTTACATATTTTTCTGGCACTGATTTATCTAAACTTTTCTTGGAGCCATAATGTGCAGTTCTTGTTTTCCCAGTAGGGTACCTGAGCATAATAATATGGTTAGAAATTTCACTCTATCACGTCTATTATTCTGCATAGTGATAGGAATAGTTAATGCCAGACTAACTCCTACACAAATAATACGTGAGGAAAAACTTCTCTCCTTTCACTGGCAGTTTATATTAATATTCTTCACCTTGAATGCCAAATTTAGAAGGAAAAGAAACCTCAGAATAAACACATTGTTTTCTTTTTTTTTTAGGAGATATATTTTGCTCTAGTTTTTCCTGGTCAGATGGTTTTAAGTCCTTTTCTCCATCTTTCTTTCTTGTTTACTCCAGGAATGCAAACTTGACCTTGACTTTAAGGCCAAAGCATTTTCGGACTGTGCAGTCAGCAGAGAATAGAAAAAAAAAATCAATGTGAAACATATTAGAGAAGAATAAGGGTACGAGTAATGCAGAAGTGCTGGGAAGTCATGCAGGAATAGGAAACAACTAAGGTTCTGCTGAAGTAAGAATTCATTATGCTGAGATTTTATGATTCCTTTCTGTTTTCCTTCCCTTTCCTTACATAGTGCTAGGTAAGAATTATGTCAATTTAAAGCCAGGATCATTTTTAAAGCATTTTTAGGGATAAAAATTACTTTTGACCTGTAAAAATGAGACTTCTGTTACATTTTTTTTTTTTTTATGAAACCCTTTTTTCTTTCCCTGTTTCTGCTGAACATAGAGGAAATGACTATTCCACATACCTATTATAACACACAAACTTAAAAGAGTTTCTTAGGGCTCCATGGCTGAAAATTGCACTGAAAATTATGTGACCTTTTATGTCAGCATTGTAAATAAACCTAATTTTAAATGAGAATATATTTTGATTTTAGAAAAATGTATACCCAATGTAAAACCTGGAAAAAGTTAAATAGAATCATGGTGGAAATTTTGTTTCTAAAACTATGCAGCCCTTTCTAGAATTTATCCAGAGACTTTGGAAAGAAGAAAGAAAGAAAAAAGGAAGGAAGGGAGGGAGGAAGGAGGGAAAGAGGGAGGAAAGGAAGATCAATTGTCATTTATGACAATGATTATTTTCTCTTTTCCTCCTTATTCACCATTGGAGTCAAGAACAAATTAGACATAAAAAAATGTCATTACTTTGTTGAAGCTTAATATTTACTATAATTTACTGAGCTAGAGAATAATCAGAGATAATTTAACCTTTATATATATATGTATTTATATGTGTACATATTCTCTACATATGTATAAATGTGAAAAGACAAACAGGTTCTTAATCATATTTCCATATAGAAATGGAATTTGGCTGATTTTAAGTTAATTACGATGTCAAAACAGAATATACTGTGTTATCTGGAAAATATGAAACATTCTATCAAAAAAGATTAGTATTAGCTATATGGTAAATTCTGAAAATCTCAATTAAACGTGTTACACTTGGAATAGAGAGAACTGTTCTATAACTCCGATTGTTGGACATGTATGTTAGGTATGATTATGTTTAGAATAAAGAATTTGTTAGGAAATGTTCTTTCACAGCTCATTACTTTTGCACTGACCTCATGTACTTAAATTTTATAAAGGTGCAACAGGAATGAGCTAAGAACAGAGCTTGGGGTAAGTTAATTGATAACCGTGAGTGTGAATTACTGGCAGAAATGGGTATTGATGATTTTGCCCATATTACAGCTGCAAGTCAGGAAAATTGAAAAGCTTTTTTTCTCTCTTTGGAAACATTTGAAATAATTCCTTGAAAAAGAAAAATCTATATTGGGGGCGAGTAGGGAAAGATAACAGGTTGAGTCATTACTTTGATCAGTACAGTAAGTTCAAAGATTGTTTCTACTAGAACATCTCATCTGAAATTTGACAGATGCCCTTAAAAGGCCAAACAAAGACAGGAACTTCCAGGCTGAATCAAATATATGCATTTTATTTCATGGAAAATCAGCAGGGAAACAAGGAAGATTCTTTTCACTAACATTGATTTTCCTTATATTTATTTTCCCAGTCTGAACACTCCAGGCAAAAATTCACTCAGCTTCAACTAATTTGCAAATACCATCATTCACTGCTGTTTTGCTTCCCATTTCTCAAATCTCAATTAAATGTGATGACAGTTTACTTGCTAGAAAAACACAGAAAAATTCTTTTCCAACCAGAGGTCTTCACTCATGTCCTGCTTCTGGACTGCAAGTGGGGTCAGCACATCCATTACTGAGTCTGAGTTTTAATTTAGAAGGTTATCATCAGAGTCAGCTAAATAATTATAAAATACTTTACACATCAAACAGCAACAGACATGTATAGTATCAGCTGAGAATAATAACTATATATTTATCATAAAACCTGTTTACAATGAATTAAAAAAAATTTTTTTATAATGGAATTTTTTAAAGGATGAATTTTAGATTTCTACTTGTGGAAAGCTTGCATAACCTTCTGGGGCACTGCTAGGATGGACTAGAAATTGCCTTTTCTCTGCAACTATTTTTTATATTAAAACTCAAAATAACAACTGCAAAAAATTATTCTGCAAGTCTTGATGCTCTGGCTCAGACTCCACATCCCATGGAAAACTAAATGTAAGGGGTGAGATGAGACACAATTTTGTGTCTTTGTCTTAAAGAAACTTCAACTGATGAAGGAAATCAAGTACTGTTCACTTTCCCCTTATTTCTTCTATATGAATAAATTGTCTTATAAGATTTATATAGCGTTGCTTTAAGAGTATGGGATCTTTACAAATCATACATAGAATGTTAGAAATATCCCTATGCATAAATGAGTACCCACTTCATATAATAGGTATTCAATAAATATTAGCTACAAAGGCATCTTTGACAGAGACCACGCAGTGACCCTCCTCTTTACAGCTGAGAAACTGTGGCCTAAGTGGTTGAAAGACTTGCCCAGCTCATGCTCTCAGCTACTGGAAACCAAGGCTGCAAGTCATTTCTTCTCATGGTTCAGATTTCCCTCCCTCGTCACTGTCACAGAACCTCTCTGGGCCTCAGCTCATCATTTGATAACAAGAGTAACTCTACCTGCCCAGAGGTTATCCATCAAAGGCAAAAGAAGTCGTGAGGATCCCTTTAAAATTTTAATGCACAGTATAGCGCCTTGCAGGTAGCAGGCACTGCATAAATCTCTGAGGAATGAAATTTGTTGAATAGCTGTGGTGAGCGCTGGCTCTGATTCACTCCCCTAAGCTCGTGGACTTTGCTGGGGCCCTGTAATCAGGCTTATGTAACTGACACCTCTGACCTTTATGACATGGTGGGTGCAATCATGTGCACTGTGGGAAGAGAGGCAGGTGGCTTCGGCCTGATCTGGGACTACTGGAATGGGGACAATGTTTTCCTTTGCTCAGAAATGAGAAGGCCCTGTGTTCCACCCCAGTGTGAATTTCTCACTGTAGTAGTTAGGAACCAAGCTCTCTCTGCCAACCTTGCTGCCCCTGGAGGCCTTCATTTTTCTCCTTTTTTTTTTTTGTAAGATGGAAATATCAGCTAGAAGGCATTTCCCTTGCTGGACTCTTGCAGTCCTGACCAGAGTGCTGAGGGCAGACTGGGAGTGTGAGGGATGCCTGCCTGGCTCCTTGTGAGGCCTGTGCATATTGTTTTGGTGGACTGGCTACTGCAGGAACATAGAGAAGATGTGGGAATGGGCAATTGGCTCTGAAAAGGGAGAAGAAGGAAAAGAAAATGCTAAATACCCACTGAATACTGAAAAGCTTATGGGGTCTTACACGCCCTAGTCCTTGTTACTGCTGGCCACAGATGGGTTGCATTATTTAAAAAAAGAATGCTGCCATGGCTTTTCTTTATTCAATAAGTACATTACTGCATTCGGTTAATTGTGTTTCCACATTCTGGTGAAATGAGATTTTAAAAAAGGAATGACTCTGGGAATGTTTTTAAAGAGTTCAGAGTGAGGGGAGGAGGTGGGTAGAACTTCTACCAGTCCCACCCTGTTCTCTGTCTTTTGTCATAACGTCCCCTTCTGTGTCTCTCTTCTCCCTATCCTCCTTCTCCAAGTAACCACTGTGCTCCGGGAAGGACATGCCCGGAACCTGTCAGGAGAGAGAAGGAAGAGACAAAAAGGAAGGGGAAGAGAAGGGAAGAAAAGAAGAGGGAAATTCACCATCACAATCTGTGTGGGGGAGTAATATTAATATGTGCTATGAAGATTTAAGCCCTGCACTTATCTCTCATATGGCAGTCTAAGCTTTGCTCCAACCAGCCCCCCAGCTTTACGTGAGCTCTACGATAGAGGTCAAATCTCTTGGCCTCTCTGAGCCTCAGTTTCCTCATCTACTAGAGAGGTAATACCTGCCCTGTTTTTCTCACAGAGTGGTTCCAAGAAAGAAACAAGATGGTTTATGAAACCATAAAGCATGATGCTAGTCAAAAATATATAGTAATTTATACTTTTATTTCCATTTTATTTTACAGAAGAATTTATAAACTGAATGAGTTTAGGTTTTTCCAGCATACAGGCTCGGGTGATTTCACACTTAAACTTCAGCGTTGCAGTGGATACAGGCACATTCTGCTGGCTACAAACTCTGCTCATTTGCACAGGCATGTCAATCCCTGTGAAGTCACCTCCCAGCCTCCACCCCGCTGAAGATCAGATCCGTCCCCATGGCCCGGCCCAGAAGCGCTCAGCACTCATGGCCCCCTAGGTTGGCAGTCCTTGGGGAGCGAGAAGGGAGCAGCTTCTGGCTGTGTAGTGACATCCAGTTATTAATAAATGGGCTGCTCCGTGGTGCTGGGAGCATGGTGCAGCTACCACGTACAGCACTGGTGGGAGGGGCGCTGCAGCTGTGTTCCTGGATCCCCTCCTTCCCTACCACTCTTAGTCCTCTATACATTCCTGTATAGATCTGATCCTCAATTGGGAATATGGTTTACAATGTTTTAGGAGAGTCCTCATTCACCGTGTAAATCACCAGATGACTATAAACACCTTAATGAGCAGCAGCTTCTTCTAAAGCCCAATGCCAGATATATCTGGGTTTTCATTCCAGGCTAGCTGAGACTCTTTCCTGTTTACCTCATTCACACTTTCTATTGCAAAATCTCCTCTGAATGGCATCATAATGGGCCCTTTACCATTAAATGGAAGAATAGAAATCTTTTAACTAACTTCCCAGAGAAATATATAATATCTTTTATTTTTCTAATACCTATTATACCTGGGAGTCGCTGTAGATTTAAAGTGATGAAGATTTAAAATAGAAAGTATTGAGAGTGTAATACTGTTTTATATCATTGAGGAAGTATAAAAAATTTAAATATCTAGTTAATTATGAAGAAGTTGGCTCCTTACGATATGGGATTCATAGGATTTAAAAAATAATTTTTGTAGTTGGCAGAACTTTTACTTTTATGTGTCTCCTAGCATATGACTTCAGCAACACATAAATCTTTCTTTCCATTTGTTTTACAAATATGAGTTTATTTACTTGATTATATCTGTATTGTTCAATGTTAGCCCTATGTAAGGTGGTAAACAGAGTCTTTATCCATTAGAAACTTAAAATTTACATCCAAAGAGTAATTTATGAATCTAGTCATTCATTCAACATATATTTATTGAGTGTTTATTATATGCTAGATGCTGGAATGACAAAACAATGAACAAGATGCAGATCCTGCCTTGAAGGGTAGCAGGTAATTTTTCTCAAAACCCTATATTAGTGCATCATGGCATCCAGGAGTCAGCCAGGAGTTACACTGATCATAAATCGATAGCCTCATTTCAAAGCTCAAACACAGAGATGGCAAATAAAGCCCAGGTCTGCCCCAGGCAGTATTGACTGAAGCAACAGATGACTTATAATAGCAGAAGGCAATGAATAATTTTGCTACTAAGAGTGAAAGAAAATTCCCCATTTGCTCAATTCCTTTCACTTACATAGCATTTGGATTTCTTAAAAATCCAAAAAGTTTATATTAAAGCACCATCCATTAATGCTTTGTTTGAGAAGGGTAAGGGCTGGGAAACGTTATTCTGAAGAAGAAAAGTGGGATCTAAGGGGGCAATTGTCTTTTACCTGCAGCGGCATAACTGACCATCTGTCTGCAATAGTTCCTGGACAATACTGGAAACTATTAATAATATTTTAGTGTTACCTTACTGACACTTTAAGGACCTGGAAGACACAGGGTAGTTGAGGCAGTGTAGCAAGGTTGGTAGGAACACAACTCTGGAGCCAATCAATCCTGGTTGCTGTTTCAATCCTGGTTCCATCATGTATTCATAGTGTGATCTTGAGCAAGTTATCAAATGTCTGAGTGCCTCAGTTTCCTATTTCCATTAAGGGATGATAATAATAGTATCTTCTCTTAGGGTTGTTATTAGGATTACATGATGGTAAGCTATTAGAGCAGTGCTGGCCCACAGTAAGCACTATACGTGTTAGCCATTATTGCATCCCGGCTCTTAATGTACAAAGGTAATCTTGAAGATAATTATTCATCTTCTCACTCTCTTTTTTTCCCATAAAGCCACTAGCTAATTTGAAAGTATGTAGTAATGAAGCCAGATGATTACATAGAAAACAAAAGTTATCTCTCAAGCATGAGCAAAATTATAAATAATCTATAGAGTGATTAAAATTGTGATTCAGTAATGACAATTTAAAGAAATTCCTCACTATCAAATGTAAGAATCATTTTAATCAAGAAACTCTAAGATTTGATATTTATTATTTATTCATTTATATTTATTATATCTATGTGTCTGTTTATTTATGTTCATGAATATCTGTTTAGTCTGAAAATAATTTAAGACAGCGTACAAAGATGCATATTATATAGTAAAATAATATTAAGTTGAAATTAGTGGCAAAAATTAGATAAAGGGAAAATAAATGTAGGAAAAAAAGGAGATAGAGTTTGGTAAATAAAATTGTACCTGGAAGTCCCATGCGCTTGATACATGGGGTCCACCAAGTTAGCCACTAGATGTCTGGTGGACAACTTTAAAAGAAGAAATGGCAGCAGTAATATAATTCATCAAGATCATTATGTAAAACAAACTAGTTGCTTAGGAGAAGGACATTTGTTACTGATACCATGATAAGAGTAATTTCTCCCATGTTGCTCACTTTTAATATTTACTAGACACTTAGAATATGGTCATTAATAGATTTGTATAGTAACTGTTTACTGAAACAGTTTCTGTCCCACAGAAATTGTGTTAGGTGCTACAGAGAACAGAAAGATGTCTAAAACTATCCCTGCTCTCAAAGAGTATGTAGCCAATAGAGAGTATAAGTAATACATCAATAAACTAATTTCAAAGTGGATAGTAAGGACAGAGGTGTTCATGTGGTGTTAAAGGAAGCAACTTATGTCTCATAGTAATCTACGGATAACCCCAGGAGAAGATACTGTAACAAGCAAGCTTTTTATAC
Organism: Propithecus coquereli; assembly: GCF_000956105.1. NCBI lineage: Eukaryota > Metazoa > Chordata > Mammalia > Primates > Indriidae > Propithecus > Propithecus coquereli. Next base: position 12,164,745 of record NW_012139413.1, read on the forward strand.
TTTCTAATATATTAACTCTCTTAATTTCTTAATGGTGGTTTTTAAATACTTAATGATTCTTTACTATGGATTTCAATAGCCACAGAGTGTAGTATTCATGCATAGCCAACTCAGGACTATTAAAGGTCAGAGAGGAGAAGACTTGGCATAAATATTGCAAACCTATGGATAATTCTATCTCTTGAATCTGTATACAACTTAGATCATGAACTCATAAACTGGGTGTCAAGCTTCATGTTAGTCCTTCGTCTTGAATTGTCAAAAATTGGTTCAATTCAGAGAGAGAGACATTAAAGCAAAAATTCACTCTTTTCCTAAATGGTATGTGCATTCATTCCATACATTTATTCAACATTATTCAACATTTATTTATATTATGGAAATGGTACTGGGAATAGGATTACAACAAAAGTGAAATCTGGTTCTTTTCCTCAAGGAAAAGAGTTCACTCTTTGGGTGGGGAGACAGATATATAAACAAATAATTATGACACTGTGACAAATGCCAATAGACACCCATAAGGAGAGAAAAGACAACTCTGCCTAGTGGTATCAGAAAAAGGCCACCCTGAGCTGGCATTTGAGTTTGTCCCTGAAAGATGAGCATTTTGCCAAGTGGAGATTGTATGATAAGGATGATATTCATCCAAGGAGAGGAAATATTCTCATGGCAGTTCCCAGCCTTTCAATCTAACACTTCCTGGGTACCTATAAAGGATTCAGTGTGGGGTTAGGTGGTGTGGTGATTCTGAAAAAAGAGAAGACTTGCTATTTGCCTTCCAAGTGTTTACTGGTAATGGGTAGCACATTTTCACGCACTTTTAGCAGTGATTAAGAGTCATGACTGTAGGCCCTATTGGTGTGTTACAACACACATTCAGTGGGTTAGAGGAGAACATGATCATGCCATTCACAGGAACCAGGGCAAGCCTCACAGATGGGGTGAGGCCTAATCTGTTCCTTGAAAACTGGGACGGGGTGGGATTTGGATGGTGGGGGAGAAAATAGATCAACAGTGCAGCCACAGACCTTTATTGAGCACCTTCCATGTTCTAGGTTCACGAATAAAGCAGCAGCATCAGAATAGGTAGAAAACTGGGATTGAGGATGTGTAGATCTGTGTGAAAACCTGGCTAGATCCGGTCGGGGAGGCGGGGTGGGAAAAAAGCACAAAGGGAAGCAAGATTGGGCAAGAAAAGTGCAGCTGGGTAAAAGGGTGGGCAATGGCTTTTGTATTTGGAATTTATGAAAATGAGGAGTCACTGAAGGTTTTATAGTACGGGAGAGAACTGCTGAAAGAAGCACATACAGAAAATTTAGTTTGCTAGTGAAATGTTACATCAGAATAGCTGGAAGGGAGAGTAGAGATCCCTTCTCTCACCAGCCCATCCGGATACCCTTCCGCGGCCATCATTCGCCATAAAAGAAAATGAGGGTCTAATGAGGTTATGCGATTTGCTTAAGAGAAATTAACCTCATCTCCATTTCAGCTCCTTCCTTCCATCCCAACAGCACGCATGTGTAATATAGGCTGGATGGCTGGACAGGAAAAGGAGAAGGAGCTGGAGTGAGCCCAGCATCTCAGCCTGGACCACCCAGGCCTGATGGGGGAGGAAAGGCAGGAGGCAGGGCTTGACTCGGCTTATGTTGCAGCCGTGAAAGCAGCGTGTAAGAGCTCACAGAAGACCTAAATGTCATCCAGCCCCATCCTATTGCTTTTCAGAGACAGATAATTGAGTGCCCAGGGGGAAAGTGACTCACACAATACAGCAATCCAATGGCAGAATCAAGGCCTGACGTTGTGCCCAGCTATTTTCCTTCTATTGAGCTCCCTTCCTCCTTCAGACTCTGTGCTCCTGTTGGTGGGCTCTGCTTTCTGTGCCCAGCTGATTACTCATTCATGCCTCATGCCCTTTGATTTGCTATTAAAGGCTTAATTATTTGGGGCCAGGATCCTTGAACTACTGATGGATTTGCCACATGTCCCACTTCGTTCCCAGGTTGTGTGTGTGTGTGTGCGTGTGTGATGCACTGGGAGAAGAAAGCTAAGAGAGGCATGCAGAAGATTGTACTAGGATGAGTTTGTGTCCCCATTCCAAAGAGATCCACAGTTCCCTCCACTCTTCTTCCCCCTCGGCAGGAGACCAGCTCCTTGTACCTGTAGGGAAGGGTAGGGAATGACAATAGGAGAGAGACGTTGCTAGAGTTGGAGGCACAGGCGGCATGAGGAAGGCAGACCAGTCAGAAAATGACAAAGCCCTTCATGCCATCCTCGGCCCCATGCTCAGTGCTCTCCATCTAAGCCTGATCACGAGTGTGTGGGGGCAAGAGGTGGGGAGGGAGGAGCCTCAGCAATGTCTCCTGTCTTGCCCTGCTCAACTCTGGAAGCCATGCTGTTTCCAGGAGAGCCCAGGGAGGTCAGGGACTAGCTAAAATCTGGGGCTGCTGGAGGAGACATTTTCTAAATAGCACAATTGAGCAAAGCAAGGACAGAAAACAGAAGATATATAAGAAATTCAAACAGAAAAGCACTTGTAAATAGCATTAAAAGGCCATTCAGAATAGGTATTTATATTTGGTAATTTAAAAAAGTAATGTGCCTCTATACAAATAAAATTGTTCTGGGTAGCCTCTCCCCTGCCCCCGTGGATGTAGCATATACCTTTGATTGTGGCCTGAACAATGGATGAACACACACATTTTAGCCTTCAGGAATCAAATGAGAATTTAAAAACAACAGGCCTCTAAATAACTAAGAGCAGACCATATAAAATTATTCCCTAGTATAAATAAAAAATATATAGTTGAACAAATTAAATTACCTTGCCCTAATTTTTGTTGTTCTTAGAAATAATTTTTGCTCAGTATGAGATTCCAGAATGCACACTAAGGGCCATTCAGCTATTTACATGCTAATGTACATTTATTATTAATATGCACATTGAAACATTTTTCTCTTATTTAAGGGTATAGGTATCTGTTTATAATAGAGAGTGAATATCCCTGAAATCCATTCACATAACTGCACAGTATTTTTTCATTCATTTAAACTGAGTTGTGGTTTATCTATATGGTTTATATTTTATATTTGAGGAAAGCTAAGGAGCAGAACTATTATAACATAGACAATGGTGTTAACACATTCAGATCTACAAGTCAGCCCTCACTGCTTTACACATGTAATTAGGTTGTTTCCATGGTAATGATCTAATTATGGGCTTCTCCTTGGCCTTGTGTAATCACATTTGCTGCATTTTGGCAGAGATGTTTTCCTTATTTTGTTGAACTGCAACACTTGACAAGATGTTCTCTCTTAAGATGAATAATGATTTTTCTTGGGAGAGAAAAAGAAAAAATGAAATAACACTATCAAAGGTGATTTGAGAGGGATTATAGATATTTGACAAATCATGCCAGTAATAAAATATCTATTACCCTTGAAAGCATAATCTATTTTTATCTTTTGTGTGGGTGTGTGAATACTGATAGAATTCATGGGAGGTTCTCATTTTAAAAAAACATGCACACTATTTAAATATGTGATTTCCATGGGGCCTAGGGGCTTGTAGGAAACGTTAGGTCAGAAAAGAGAAAGCTCTGGAGAGCTTTGCAGAAAGAGAACTGGAGACTGTATTCAGTGAGAATATTATATTGCAATTGACAAAGATATTCATGAAAAGATATTTGATTATGGTTGCCATGGCAGTAGAAAACACCTGAAAAAAATCAATTAAGACATTTTGGCAGGGATCCAAATGCAATCCTTTATGCACATGCAGAAGATGACAGGAGATGTAAATAATTGCAGAAAGACAGCTTTATTGTCACATGGTTCCCTCAGAAAAACCCTGGAATATGACAAGAATAAAAGTTTAGCTCTTTTATATGTATAAAATGCCACTGTGCTATAAAGCATTTTTTTTTTACAGGAGATCTTTACAGCAGAAAGAATGAATATAATATGTGGTGCAGACTTATTACTTGAGGGTTAGCAAGAAGGTATGTAGACTCTAATGACACAATGTTCAATGTCTAGATACCTGATACCCTGGGGTTAGTAGTAGCAAGCTCTCTCCTTTAACTGTTATGGATATGACTTCATTCCAAAATTAGTGGACCAGATCTCTAAGAACCCAGAATGTTGAAAGTGCTTTCTGATTATCATTTTGCAGGGAATAGGGTGGATGGTTATAGCTTTTTAGTAACCTAACCAATTAAAGGACATAGATATAGCATGGTATTAATAGTTGGGAATAGTAACGATAACTGATTTTCTATTTATATCAAGCCAACACTTATATCATATGGTTAGATTTTAGACTTATACAGTGTCATTTATCTGGGGGGAATGATATTTATGGTATATTTAGTAATTACTTGCAGATAACTAATAAGAATGTTTATTTTTTCCTTTAATGTATTCATTCATTGAAAACATATTTATTTATTACTTATCATGTATCAGGCACAGTAAAAGGGCCTGGGAATAGAGCAATGAATCAGAGAGACATGATTGCTGTCCTCAAGTTATTTATCATTTTGTAGAAAAAGCGGCAAAGAAAACGGGCCCATTTCAATTCTGAACTAAGCAGTATCATGTAGGGAAATGTAGGGCCCAAGAGGAGCAGAGAGGAGGGGTTCTGACAGATGTGACATTCGTTCTGGCAGAAGGAACAGGGAACAAAGACAACATGGAACGTGGACCAGACATCACAGGTCAGCTGCAAGTAGGAGAGTGTGATGAGAGCCTGTGTAGTGCAAGAGGGGACGTTGGAAAGATGAGGCTGGTGTGCAGGCAGGGACCCCAGCGCCGTAGTACCTGTAAATCATGCGGACAAGCTTGGCCCCTGAGCGCAGTCGGATTCCATTCAAAGCTTTCAAGCAGGGGAGCAACATGGCCTGATTTGCAATACGTGCTACTGTTACCTTCAGCAGCTTTGAAGCAGTGCTTTTGGAAAAATCAATCCGGTGATTTTCATTCTGAAAAATGTAGACTGCTAACTGGGCCTTTCGTAATGTGGTCTTAAGTGAGTTACTTTACCTCTCTAGTACCCCGTGTTTTCCTCTACATGGGCCCTTTTAGTGCTCTTCCTCTATGATGGTGTGATTTGTCAGTTTAGTTTGTTTTTTGTTTATAGACAGACTTGCTTACAGTGTAAGTACACATGTGCCCATGAGTGAATTATCTTTGATTACTCAGAGTTCTGTCCTATCTACCAGCTGGCTGATGTAAAACTCTTTAAACACCTTTATTCCCACCATGAGGCCTTGCCTTTCAGTAGGATCAAGCCAGGAGGGCAACTGTGCCTGTCACAGAGAAGGATGGGGATTTGCAAGAGTCGCTGTGTGTGAGAGTGAATGATGGTTTGAGGAAGTAGCCATAAAGCATTAGGAGCATGGCAGTGAATGGCTTTCATATCCTCTGCTCTTTTTTTGATTACACCAAGGACAATTTTTTATTGAGTACTTACAGCATGTGGCAGTGTTTTAAGTACTTTAAGGCCACAGTCAAAATAAACCAGCTCACTCTCTGTGGTGGACAAGTCTACCAAACATGTGAAGAACAGAAATGTACTTGTAAGTCAGAAGTGTGCACAGAAGGCAAAAGGAAGGTTAGTTGGTCATAGAATAAACTTTCCCTAGAGGATTTAGTGGAGAATGTGGGCCTGAAATTTAGTTTTCTCATGGACAATTTTACATTAATGTACATACATTAATACATTAACAGTTTGTTAATTATTAACATCAACAATGCTAATGTAAAGAATTTTGTGTATAGGTGATGCTGGTGTACTGAAGAAAGGTTACCATGTGTTACTGAGTACTTATGTTAATAAGCTAGGTACTTGGGATAATCAAATGAGAGGAACTCTGTCACCCGGAAGTTCATTCTACAGTGCACAGTTAATCATAGTATTGTATAACAAGTATAGTGATAAAATATACTTAATGGAACACAGATGACGGCATTTAGCCCACTTTTTTGGGTTAGGGCAAGAGGTGGTTAGTAGCGGGATTGTTATCTGTGTCTCTAGCATTCTTAATAGTTCAAGTATAATTCTAGTCCAACTATATCATATAAAAATCTCGAAGTAGCCAAGAGAATTCAGGAATTAAGAGAAAATAAAATATTTAAAGGAATCCCTTGAAACTGGTCATGTTGGTTCTTTTTCTGTAAAAATGAAAGTAAGGTGTTCTAACTGGTCACTTAGTTATCTATTCCTTCATTCAATATGTTTGAGTCTCTATGTTCCAGGCAATATTCCTGGGCTTGAGGTTGCAGAGGTAAACAAGATTGACAAGGTCTTGACTGTCAGGGGGCTTAACTTCTAGGGGATCCCATGACTTAACTCTACCTGCTCCATTATATGCAAAGACAATCTCATGGGCTTCAATTAAAATCAGGCCTTTGGGATTGTATTTTGGAAGAGAAAAAGGACATCAGTGGAAAAATTGGAATCTGAATGAAGCCTGTAGTTTAGTAAATACAATTGTACTAATGTGGATTTCTTAGTTTTGATAATTGTAGGATGATAATGCAAGATATTAACATTAGGGGAAGCTGGATGAAGAGTCTAAAAAAATTCCCTGTACTATTTTGCAACTCTTCTATATGTTTAAAGTTATCTCAAAAAGGAAAAAAAAAACACCTTGACACTAAACAAATAAAAAAACTGGGGCCTTGGTAATTTTACTTATTTATTTAAAATATATAATATCAGATCCCATTTGGAAGTTTAATAGAAAATAACCTTGTGGGCAGCAGTATCCTTAATTGCCAAGAAATATTGGCTGAACTAGATTATTTACTAAAGATTAATCAAAATATTCCACTCTTCTATAATTAATTATGCGAGCTTCTAAATGTCTGGATTGACACCAAAAATACAATGTGCCAAAATAGCACCATTGTACAACTTTGTTACCCAAGAGACTTAAATATAGCTCACGAGTCTAGGTTGTTTTTTTAATGGTGCATTAGATGAGGTCCACATATCTGCAGAAGTCATACAAATGGGCCACTTATAAGTAAGTCTCACCAATTCTTTCTCCACACCACTAAACTGCATGTCAAAGAGAATGGTTGCAAATTAAAGCTGACACGGGCAGCTGTGACTGTAGCTGGCATGTAATCCCAGTTTGTTTTCTTGTCTTTCAGGTAAGCTCAGTGATGTGATCAATAAATCCAGATAATTATAACTATTAGAAAAGTTAAGCATATTTCTTTCTTTCTTGACCTACATAATTTCCTCTGGGGTGTCATGGCTGTAGGTCCAGTCTCACTGTGGTACATATTTTACCCAATCCATCCACTGCCACCTAAAGCAATGTGACTCAGCCCTGTGCCCTTCCCCTTGAGCCCACCTTCCTGCCCATCACAGTTGCTCTTGCACTGGCCAGAGGCCTTGGCGGTGGCAGCCTGTGTGCACTGCAGAGCGTGGTCTCAGACCTTGAGCTGCTCTAAAGATTGTCATCCTGAAGTCCCTGAGGAAGCACATTTTGCCATCATTATGCACATCTTGTCTTGGATGAAACTGATTAATGAATCGAAGACTTCCTCAAATCCCTCTCTCTGGTGTTGAGCTTTCCACCTGCTTTCTTTCTTCACTGAGCACCTCCCCAACCTTCAGTCTCTTCCCCTACTTTCCATTTCTTCTTCTTCCCTTCCAACTGTATCCTTTTCTTCCCCATCCCCCTTTTCTCTTCATCAGATATCGTCACAGAACCTCCTTGCACCTGGAACAGAGTTAGTTCCTGGGGACGCAAAGATGAATACTCCAGTGTGCACCTCTCTGGCTGTTACCCTCTGCTGGCCAGACTCAGCCTGTCCTTGCCCGTTGGGGGTGGGTCCGGCCACAGCCTCTGCTCCTTCGCTGTTCTCTGCCTTTCTCTCTCTGCACACTGTAAACCTCCACTTATACCAGATAGTCTCTAAGGTAATACACTGATGAGGAATAACTGTCAAACAGCATGAAGATATTTAATGATGACTTAAAAAGAGCCTGGGAATAAAGTCGTACGAGAAATTTGTTACATATTTAATTTAGGAAAGATTGTTACAGTACCAGGGGAGGAAAGGAAGAAAATATATTGCTCCCCATAAAAATGCAGTAAAAGATAAAGCACAAACAGCACCTCTGTTATGTTGAAATATTGTCATTCTGTGATTAAACAGAGGCAGCAAGGTGGTTTCTGTTTGGCACTTGTGCCAGAGAGGTGAGGGGGAGGGATAAAGGCATCAAGGCTACAAGTTTGACTCCTTTCTGGAGCTCTGAGGAAATTAAGATGGAAACAAAGCACAGGAGCACAGGGATGCTGAGGCTCCTCTGAGGAGGAGTACAGGGCTTGGTGAGCCAGATGGGCCATGAAATGAACCTCAATTTCAGGCCATTTGACACCTCTCTGTTTTCCTCATCTTGACAGCACTACCAGGAAGCAAGGTCATATTTTTTTTTCCCAATGTACAAAAACTAATATTATGTCTTTTCTATACTGGGAATCTAAGAAAAGAGCCATCTTGCAAATGAGTCAGCCTGGAGTGTCCAGACAGCTCAGGCAATTTTTGGCTCTGTGCTTTAGCACATTCCCTTAATGGGGTGGATTTCGCTTGTGTGTAAAGCACCAGAAAGTGGCAGGCATTTCCTAGTCCGTCACTCATTTGAGCTACTGAACCCGAGATCAATAAATATTCCATTACTGCATTATTTATGGCCAACTATAAACAATTTCTATCATTAAATCTTTGCCTTTTAGTTGTCCCTCATTAGCAAGGGATCAATTTCAGATCCCAGTCTAGGTCATGCCCAGAATTAAAGAAGAGCAATGTGTGAGAATGTTTATTCATATGCATATTTATATTTTATATTAAAATGGATGCATGATGAAAATTATTTCTGCATGTAATATTTTCCTGGTGTTTCAGTTCCAAAAGTAACCTTGAGCTTCATTTCAGATGTTGCGGTGACATGAGAAAAGCACTGGACAGCACTTAGGTGAGTTTGGGATCTTAGATCTCCAAGTCTCCAGTAACCAGCTGTGTGTTGTGTCAAGTGAATCATTTGACCCAGTTTCTTCTGTAAAATGCGTGGATAGGAATGGTTAATGCCTAAGCTTCTCAATAGCTTCTGAATGCAGCAAATGGAAGAGGATTGTAGAAAGGGGTGGTCGATGACATGTGGGCACAGAGGTTAAAGGGCGTCCTTTGCTGACATTCAGAATTCATAGTAAGGCAGTGATAGTGAAGGTCTTTGTATTAAATCTGAGTGCCCTCTGGAAGACCTTTGAGTGTTTAGTGATCAAGTGTTTCCTAATACGAGGAGTAATTCTGCCTGGGAGAACACGAGTTGAAAGATTGTGAAAGAGTTGAAAGATTGTCTGTGAGCTGGGGATAATTGAGGATATGTTTTATTCAGTACACAGTGCTACTTTTTGTTTTGTTGTTGTTTTGCTTTTAATGAGAATGCGAATGCTTTCGACAGGCTCGTGCTAATATACCGCCGTCCTCTCCCGCAGGCTTCCTTTACTCTTGATCTCCCTACCCTACAGATATTTGAGTTGGTAACACCTAGTCCAAATCACTTAGGAGGAGGCAGAGCTGGTCAGTCACGTAGGCACCAGTTACTGAGCACCTATCACGTGCCGGGCACAGCAGGTGGCTCTGGGGATTGCAAGGCAGACACTCAGGTGTAGCTCCTCCACAGCAGACCTCACATTCTAGTGAGGAACACTGGCGCGAACATCTTTTCACAAATACTTAAACAGTCACACGTGCGTTAAGAGCTGCGAAGGAGCCCCACAGCGCTGTGCCTGTGTATGACAGAGGAATCTCATTTAGTCTAGGGCCCAAGGGAAGGTTTCCCCAAAGAAGGGATTTTTAAGCGGAGACATGAAATATGAGTAGAAATTATTCTATTAAGAGTTCAAAAGAAAATGTTGAGTGAGAGGCATAACAAGTTTGAAAACAAAGAGTTGATGTCTTGAGCAAGATTAACATGGATTAGCAAACATACCTCTATGCCTGTTTCTTCAAAACTAATTAGTAAAGGATGGTGTGAAAAAACAAAAATAGGAACTCTCCCATGTTTTCCCCTGAAACTTGCTCCCTGCTCCCTACCCAATCTCCCCGTTTAGGTCAGTGACTGATAGATAGAATCTCCCATCACCTGTTCTGGCAGTTTTGGAGCTGTCCTTGGCTCCTTCTTCTCCATCTCATGGCACAACTATGCAGTCTCCAAGTGTCATTCTTTCTTTCTGTGGAATGTCTGACATCTTCCACTTCCTGTCCTTTTTACTTGCCCCCATCCTTCCTTAAAAGGCCCTCACACCTCTGTAATTAGTCTATCCCACTGGAGTGTGAGCTGCTGTCTTTGCCCATAAGGGCTTCCATTCAGCACCAAGTTTAAGATGCATCTTGCTAAAACAACTTCGTCACACTCACTGACCTTTTCAACGGCTATCTTTGGTCTCCTGTCACCTAAAGCACAAAGCTCAACCTCTTACTCTGCCGCTGAGGGCTCCAAACTACATGAGAGTTTATGTCCTTTATTCCCCACCTGAGTTTTTCAGCCTGGCCCCTCTAGAGTATGCAGATGATCTGGTATCATGAGTGAGCATTTTGAAAGAGAAAAATCAGTATATATACAACAGACATTTTGAAGAATTATATGATTCTTTAATCTCAATACTCTAGTACTGTAGTCCCCAACTCCCAGGCTGCTGACCGGTTGGTTCCTGGCCCTTTAGGAACTGGGCTGCACAGCAGGAGGTGAGCAGTAGGCAAGTGAGCGATCAAACCTTTGTCTGTATTTACAGCCACTCCCCATCACTCATATCACTGCATAAGTTCCACCTCCTGTCAGATCAGTGGCATTAGATTCTCATAGGAGCACTAACCCTACTGTAAATCACATACATGAGGGATCTAGGTTGCATGCTCCTTTTGGGAATCGGATGCCTAATGATCTGAGGTGGAGCTGAGATGGTGATGCTAGCATTGGGGAGCAGCTGCAGATACAGATTATCATTAGGAGAGAGGTTTGACTGCACAATAAATGTGATGCACTTGAATCATCCTGAAACAAACCCCCTTTCCCCCTGGTCCATGGAAAAATTGTCTTCCATGAAACCAGTCCCTGGTGCCAAAAAGGTTGGGGACTGCTGCTCTAATACAGTAATGACTCTTGGTTTTTTTTCTGTACTGTATATTACTTTTGCTTGTATGCACATATATCTAACAAATTTTCATTACGGTTTAACGGACCTTTGAATTCTGCTTATTATATCCTGTGGTAGGTGTTATTTTCCAAGATGACTCCAACGAGATCTCCCATTCCTCATGCCCTTCTTCCATGATGACATTGACACTCCTATTGAAAGGAAGGGATGATGTTCTCTCCTCTTGAGTCTGAGTGGGTCTGTGACCATAGCTAAAGTCATGTTACATGGCTTCTGATGCTGGGTCATAAAGAGCCACGTGGTTTCTGCCTGGATTTCTTGTGGTGTTTGCTTTCAGAACCCAGGCACCATGCCATGAGGAAGCAGGGAACATATGTGGAAAGGCCCTTCATAGGTATTGTGGGCAACGGCCTCAGCTGAGGTCTCTCAGTCTACAGCTGGCATCGACCACCAGACTTGTGAGTGAGGAAGCCTTTGAAACGATTTCAGCACAAGCTACTAGCTGGCTGAAACAGTACAGAGAAAGAGCTGCCCAGCTGAATCCAGTCAACTCCTAGAACTGTGAGGAATAATGAAAAAGTAATTGTTGTTGTTTTAAGGAACTTAGTTTTGGGATGACTTATTATTACAGCAATAGATGACCATGAGCCATACCATAAACCAGTAAAATATAGACATAATTTTAACTTAGAAATTTATCCTAAGAAAAAATTTCAAAAGGCAAAATAAATGCTTTATTACGAATATACTCATATCACCATTACTTGTAACCTGGAAATAATGGGGAAAGAAACTTGGAGGTCCAATTTTTATTTGTTTTTTTTCCCCTATAACTAGTCATATTTGCTTTACTACCTAGCTTGTCAGCTCCTCGAAGGTAGGAACTGTGTTTTAAACTTGGCACAAGTAGGTTCCTCTACACTATACTATTTTTTAAACAAAATGATGTAGTCTATAAATATTTGTTGATGAGTTATTTTAATAACTTTCCAAAGGCTATTTGGATTATTTTATTTAATCTTTTCAAAGCCTCATCTCATTTTATGGGTGAGGTTAAGAGCCTTGCTCTAAGGTCATACAGGTTTGCAGGTGGTAGCACTGTGTTCTATATGTACTCAGACCTTCTGGCTTTAATCTTAAAACATGTTTCATGACACCACAGGAGCTATTTGTCCTGAATTTTCTTTCTAACAATGTAGAAACATGATGGATATTCATGTGTCTAGATAGGGCTGTATCTTTGTTCTGTAGCCTTGATGTGCCTTCAAATGGCCTTGCTTAAGCTCTGTAGAAACCAACAGCTCAGAATAGGAGTCAAGAAAGAAAAAGTGCCCACTGACCTTGGGGTTGCATTCCAGGCTCAGTGATAATGTGTCAGAAGTGCTTACCCTAGAAATACACTAAGTTTTTCATGTGAAATAGCAAGATGGTTAGTTACTCTGGTATCATTAATAAAAGATTGAGAATAAAAGGAAAAATAATGCAAAGACCACCAACTGTGGAGTCAGACAAATCTGGATTTGAAGCATGACTCTGCCACATGCCAGTACTGTGGCTCTGAGCCAGTTTTCTGTGCTCTCAGAGCCTCAGTTTCCTCACCTGTTAAATGGGACACAGCAGTTCTCACTTCAATGAGTTGCTGAGAAGAGACAATGAGATAGGAGAGGTATGGAAAATGCTCTCTGTGATGACTGGTTCTTAATAAACACGAAGAATTGGTAGCTTATCATATACAACAGCAAAAAACTCATTTTAGTTAGACTTTTTGTAAAATATAAGAGTATAAATATCACCCAGAACTATATAGAGATTCTCATTCAAAGTTTTTGTGTGACCTTAGGCAAAAACCTTAACAACTCTGGTCCTCAGGGAAGATTTGGCTAGAGGATTTCCAAGATTCCTATCTTCTGAATTTAAAATTATTACTTTTAAACAGTTACTTATATGACATTACACCATTTGGGTTTTGTTAACCGTCTAATTGGTTTCATTTTAATTACCACTGATCCATCATAGTTTGTCTTCCAAATACCAAGTGACCTCCTGCCATTCTGGTATTTGATTTGTTGACAGCTGGAAGATATTTACCCTCTGCAAACATTTCATTAGTAATGGTCACAATTTTTACAGTGTCACTGCATTTTTGCAAAGAATCTGATAGTTCCTCCATCCTTCTGGTACATCATTCAATTGGACAGAGCATTTGAGAAGGGGTCAAAGCCATTTTTAAGGCCATGTTGACTGTCTGCTAGTGATGTCCAGCCTTGTCTGCCAAATGCTGTGCCTATTATCTTAATTTATTCAGTCAGAATTAAATAAAACTAAAATCACAGATGGTGTTTATAATTCATGGAGGTTATCGTTTGCAAAGCATTACAACATAGTCCTATAAATTTGATATTATTATCCCCATTTATAGGTGAGAAATTAAGCCTCAGTTTATGGCCCAGTTTGTATTATGTGACACATAAAGTCATGCATCACAACCATGGGGATAAATTCTGAGAAATGCATTATTAGGCAATTTTTTTTGTTGTGTAAACATCATAGAGTGTACTTACACACACCTAGATGGGATAGCCTACCATATCTAGGCTATATAGTATAGCTTATTGCTCCTAGGCTACAAGCCTGTACTGCATGTTACTGTACTTAATACTGTAGGCAATGGGAACACAATGGTAGCTGTTTATCTAAACATATCTAAACATAGAAGAGGTACAGTAAAAATACGGTATTATTTAATACAATCTTATGGGACCACTGTTGTAGATGCAGTCCATCATTGATCAAAATATTGTTTGATGGATGTTCCGTTGTTTCCAAACGTTTCCTCTGTTTCTGTATAAACGGAGGGACAGGAAGTTAAGGGGCATATAACTGTACAGATAAACAGAAATAAGCAATTTCAGAGCTGAGTCTCTAAGTTTCATCTTGGTTCTAGAGATTGCCCATTCTACTCCACAATGTGTTTTTCTTTTTCTTTATTTCTTTTTTTTATTTCAGCATATTATGGGGGTACAGATGTTTAGATTATGTATGTTGCCCAGGCCTCCCCACTCCCCCTCAACTCCGAGTTTCAAGTGTGCCCATCCCTTGAATGGTGCACATTGCACTCTTTGTGTATGCATATACCC
>NW_012139413.1:12182392-12202063 GCF_000956105.1 Propithecus coquereli
TTTGTGTAGAGATGAGAGTTTCTGTTGGGGTTAATTTCTATTTTTATTCCACTGTGATCTGAGAAGATGCATGGTATGATTTCTATTTTTTTAAATTTTTTGAGGCATGCTTTGTGTCCTAGAATATGGTCAATCTTAACAATATGTTTTTCTGTTGGAGAGATTCAGTGTCATTCATACTGTCTGGATTGAAGAAAAAATTGCTAACCGATCTCTAAATATTTCTCTTGAATATAAATTAAAATATCAGCAAAATAGAAATGAAGATACAATGTAGCTATGAGGGGATCAAGGAAAGAATAATCTCTAAAAATGTCATCTTTCCACAATTTCAGTTGTTAAAATCATGATGAGGTAATCTCAGAGATTGCAGGATGGCAGCAAGCCCGGGGCAATTAAGAGGAGGTAGTGAGAGTATGGTGCCTTTTTGATTCTCTTCAGACCCTGCAGGCCCCACCCTCTAGTTTGTTCCTGCCTAGTCACTCCAAGGCTAGATCCCTACAACCTACCTATTTAGCTTTGGGTTAAAATCTGAAAAAGTGGGAATTTCATTATTATAGCATGCTAAACCGGAGCAATGCAGTCAGTACAGGGTAGTGAGTGTAACTGAGTGATACAGGGAAAACTGGCATGGTCAGAGAGATAGGAGGCTTCTCTAAGTCTCAGTTTTCTTTCATTTGTAACATTTAACTGTAACAGCAAAACATTTCCTGGTGATTATAAAGTTAGAATAGAAGTCGGTCCATAGATCAAATTTAAGTCCTGGCTATACTGCTGAATGTGTTCAATGAGTGACATCAGATCTAGACTTTATTTTTTCCATTTATTCATTCAGGAATTAGAAATTGTAACAACTTATCTCATATGAGATGTTACTTATACAAACCAAATGTAAGAAATGAATATTCTCCAATCTTATGTGTTCATTCTCAAGGAAGAGCTTTGGGGTGCAACATGGACTTGAGGATTCAGAAAGGTATAAACAGAGGGACAGGGAGTTAAATGAGAAATGTGAATAAGTGAAAAATGAGGAAACAACAGCAGCAAGAAAGATAGTTTTCTTGAATAGTTAAGATATGTAGTGTGTTTTATACACATCATTTCTAGTTTTCATGGTAGCCCTGAAAGGAAAACAATTTAATCTCCATTTTACAGATGTGGCAGCTGAAGTTTAGACAGATTAATAACATGCTTAAAAACCCTAAATGGTAACCAAGAGGGTTCTTTTTCCATTAGAAGCAGAGAAGTGTTGGTAGAGAGTCTGTTGGCCTGAAAGTGGGGTAGATAGCTATCTATTCTTGTCTGACCACTCTAGCAGGTCTTAATAGAGGCAAAGAAAAGAATATGAAAAAAAAGAATGTTTAAGAGGTTGGAAAATTTGAGGAGACTTTTGGTTTCTGGGGGTCTTTGGCCTCTTAGCAATTTGATCACAAATTGTTGAATTGGAAGCTTTGGGGCTTCTGGGAGTGTGAGTTCCTTAAACACCTTTGAGCTGAGCTGGGCCCTAGGTGGCTTATGTCTTTGGGGCTATAGAAACTTCTGGCAAGGCAGCCGTGCTTGATTCTGTAGAGCAGACAGGTCCATAGGAAGGCAGGTTGGAGCATCAGCTTGGGGCACTTTCTGCTCAAAGTAAAGAGAGAAGGTGCTGCTCTGTTTAACAGGTAAGGAATCCTCAATTCAGGACAAATGCTTTTTCTAGGAATAGAGAATTTGCTTTATATGGCCCCACGCTTTTGCTGAGTTTATAAAAACTGTGACATGACATGGACTACATGAAGTGAGGAATCCTAGCAATGGCTACATTTTTTTTAAAAAAGTAAATATGCCCAGAAGGATATCCACTTATAAAGATTCAGGCTATGTTGTTTCATGTATACTCTCCATGATATAACCAACACAACAAGGCTACTATTAATATATACTCAGCCATAAGTTGAAATAATTTAATACTCATTTGGCAGATGATCTATGACATATATTTTAAAATGTGGACCATTTACCCAATTATAAAAATAATCACAAGAGAATGAGATGACAAGCTACAAACTGAGAAAAAATATTTTCCAAAGACATATCTGAAAAAGGACTGTTATCCAAAATATACAAAAAAATTAAAACTCAAAATGAACAACTTGATTAAAAAATGGGCAAAAGACCTGAAAAGACACCTCACCAAAGAAGATGTACAGATGGCAAATAAGCATATGCAAAGATGCTCCATATCATATGTCATTAGGGAATTACAAATTAAAACAACAGCAACATACCTTTACACACCTATTAAAATGGTCAAAATCCAGAACACTGACAACATCAGATACTGGAAAGAATGTGGAGCAACGGGAACTTTCATTCATTGCCAGCGTGAACGTGAAAGTACAGTCACTTTGGAAGATAATTTGGTAGTTTCTTACAAAACTAATCATACAATCCAGCAATTGTACCTGTTAGTATTTACCTGAAATGAGTTGGAAATTTATGTACACACAAAAATTTGCAAATGTTTATAGTAGCTTTGTTCATAATTGCCCAAACATGGAAAAAACCAAGATATGCATCAGTAGGTGAGTGAATAAGTAAACTGTGGTACATCCAGACAATGGGACATTATTCAGTCCTGAAAAGAAATGAGCTATCAAGTCATAAAAAGACATGGAAGAACCTTAAATACATATTAGTAAGTGAAAAAAGTCAATCTGAAAAGGGTACATGCTGTATGATTCCAATTATATGACATTTTGGAAAAGTCAAAACTATAGAGAGAGTAAAAATCAGTGGTTGCCAGGGATTTGCAGATAGGTGAGAGTGAATATGCAAACAGAGGATTTCCAGGGCAGTGAAACTACTCTGTATGGTACTATAATGGCGGATGTGTACCATTATTCATTTGTTCAAACTCACAGAATGTGTAACACCAAATGTAACACCTGATGTAAACCATGGACGTGGGTGGTAATGATGTGTCAATGCAGGTTCATCGAGCATAACACATGTCCCACTCTGGTGCAGAATGTTGTAGTGGGGGAGGCCGTGAGCGTGCAGGGCCAGGGTCTATGTGGGAACTCTCTCTGCTTTCCACTCAGTTTTGCTGTGACCTTAAAACTGCTCTAAAAAATAAAGTTTAGACTTTAAAAAATAATATATACACAGAAGAAAAAACAAAAATCAGCGCAAATTCCACCATTCAGTGATAATTACTGTTCACTTTAGCATACATCTTTATAATTCGTTCAACAATTATTCATGGAATACCTACTATATATCAGGCATTGTTCTAGGCACTGGGAATATAGCAATGACTCAAACAGACAAAAATCCTTACCCTGTAGCACTTACCTCCTAAGGCTGGAGGAGGGCTCAGAAAATAAGCAAACTATTAATATACAGTATCTTAGATGATAGATGTTAGCAAATTCTGTGAAAGAATACAAGCAAGGGAAATAAGGAGGATATGTTAAAAAGGGGGTCCTATTTTAAGTAGAGCACTTAGAGAATTCCCTATTTTTAACATTTGAGGAAAGACCCACAGGAGGTGAGAAAATGAGCTATAAGGATATTTGGGGTAAGGTGTTTTGAGCAGAAGGAAGAGCAAGTGAGGACCCTGAGGTTTAAGAAATAAGAAGGAGGCAAGTATACCTGGAGTAGAGTAAGCAAGGGGGATTTTTGTGGCTGGAAGGTGGACAAGAGTCGGCCAGATCAATTAGGGCATTATAGCCCATTGAGATGACTTGGCTTGTGATTGGAGTGAGACAGGGAGTCATTGAATGGTTTTGAGCAGAAGAGTGATATGTTCTGACTTATGTTTTAATGATCATTCTGGTTGCTAGAAAACAGACAATAAGAAAAGAGGGTTATGACAGGGAGATTAAGCTATTTTAATAACTCAGATAAGCCATAATGTTGGCTTGGACCAGAGTGATATCAGAGGAGGTGGAGAGAAGTGGTCGGATTCTGGGCATATTGGGAAAGGAGGGCTGACAGGATTTGTCAGTGGATACATGGGATATGAACAGTAGTGTGGAGTCAAGGATAACTGCAAGGTTTTTGGCTTCAGTGTGTTGAAATATGGAGTTGACATTAATTGAGATGAGACAGACTTTGAAAGAAGTAGCTTTTATGGGGACCAAGGACTCAGGAGTTTGGTTTTGGGTATGTTAAGTTTGAGATACTTTCTATCCAAGTGGAGATGTGGATAGGTAGATTTAGAGAACATTAAGAGGTCTGGACTAGAAATATTCATGTGGGAATTATTAGTCTGAATGTGGTATTTAAAGCCAAGAGGCTGGTTGAGATCACCAAGGACACTGGTAGAGAGAGGATATCGATTGCTTGAGTTCTCCAAGAGAAAGAGAGCAGAGGTATGAGAGGAATTTCTAATCTGTACACATTTTGATATAATCATCTTCTAGCATGGTGATTGCTTTGTTGTGCTTCACTTAGCAATTATAGCATGAACATTTTCCCATTTTATCATATATTCTGCAATATCACTTTTAATGAGTATCTTATGAGTGTATCATAACACATGCACCCAATCCCTTTTGTTAGTCTTTTGAGTTGCTTACAATTTTCTCATATTATAATATTTTCAGTGACTATCCCTGTACATACATATTAGAATATGTCTTCATTTCTAAAGGATAAATTTCTGGAAGTGAAATTGTTGGATCTTTTGTTACATTTTGTCAAATCTCTCTCCAAAAAAGTTATAACAAGAAGCTATACAAGAAAATTCTATTTCTTTACACCTTCCCCAAACTAAGTTCTATTAATATTAGTAATCTCCAATTTGATAGGTGAAAATGACTGAATATAAAATTTTATTATTTCACTTTAGTATTTTGTATGATTACTAATGCAGTTGAGCACCTTTTCTTGTATACTGGCCATTTGGATACGATGATTTCTTTTGCTTCTTAGCTATGGCCCAGTTGTAGGTTAAGATGCCCACAGAGCACTTCCTGCCCCTCTTCTCCTCTGTCAGTGCAGCCCAGCCTGGGGTTGGCTCTCATTGGCTGAAGTACGAGGATCAGATTCAAGGACTGTCTTCACCTTTGTATCGCTAGCGAATATGGTTAGCCTTGGCCTTAGGGAGGCCTCTCCTTGTAAGTTTGCTGTTTACCCACTCCACCACCTAAACAGTACATTAAAGAGTAAGGTGAATCCTCTGCTAATGTTTTGCTCCAAATCTAAGTTCATAAGTTCAAGAAAACAAGATCTTTGAGTTAGAACCAGTCAAAGATTAGTCAGCACCAACATATTGCAATTCTCATATTTCTTTTTTATCCATTTAAAAAATTCTCTCCTGTATTGCCCTATAGTTAACTGTTTAAGTTCATTTCAGAAAAAGTTACTACTACTATTTTTACATATTGGAGAGACAAACCATATTTGAAACTTAGCAAATAATTTCAACTTTTTTTTTTTCTTTTTTTGAGACAAAGTCTCACTGTACTGCCTGGGCGAGTGCCATGGCGTCAGCCTAGCTCACAGCAACCTCAAACTCCTGGACTCAAGTGGTCCTCCCGTCTCAGCGTCCCAAGCAGCTGAGACTACAGGTGCGCATCACTGCATCCAGCTTTTTTTTATTATTATTGTTTTTAGTGGAGCCGGGTTCTCTGCTCTTGCTCAGGCTGGTCTCCAAATCTTGACCTCAAGCGATCCTTTCGCCTCAGCCACCCAAAGTGCTAGGGTTACAGACAACGAGCCACCGCGCCTGGCCTCAACTATTTTTATTTCTTTTGCCTAAATGTTTTAGGCTTTGGCAAAGTCAAAAGTATTCTTTGCCAAGCTAATCCACCTTTATTTTCTAATTCTTGTGTATTTAAAAGGAAATCTTATCTGCCTGATTTTGATTTCTTTACCCTTAAATTGTCAAATGCAGTTTATTAAGCTGTGCTGAATGTTCAAAAGAATTTGGGGCTTTTCTCTTTTTATAGAACCAGGATATGTCATTTTGTTGGCTGTAAATACAACTTAAACCTTAAGAGGATAAAATTCAATCTGAAAATTTTGAAATCATGAGCTAAGAGAATAATCACTTTGGCATTTTCCTTTTTCTAGTTATTATTTTCATTTGATTTTCAATTTTTATTAAAAAAAGAAAAAAGTGAAGTTTACAGGAAACATATCGATCAACTATATACCAAGTCATGACTACCTCAGAGTTTTAAAGCCTTTCAAGAGGCTTCTGAGAGAACTGCAGTGAAATTATATTAATAGCATTTTCAAGGGGCCTGTTCCAAAATGCTGGCTGACATTTTTCCTTTAGTACATAATGTCTTGGAATGATCTGGCCTTTGTGATGTGTCAGCAAATAGGCCCAATGAATAAGCAAGTTTTCATAAGTTTTATTGCTTTGAGTCATTGGTAAACCTAACGTACATTTGGAATCAGAATAGTTTTTAAAATTTTAATTTAATTATGACCTGATTATTTGGTTATAACATTGGGTTTTTTTTTTAATAATTTTATGCTTACAGAGTCAATCTTTAAGTGAGAAATCTTCACTTGTTTACCAGAAAGAAGAAAAGGAAATTATGAAAAGGAAAAAAATTATACTACTAGAGCAATATGAAAAAACAAAAACCAGGAACAAGTAGTGGTAGTGGAAAGACTTCTGTCACATTTTCTGAACTGGATGCTGTAGGCATCACTTAGCTTTCCATCTCCTCTTTGTTTTTATCTTTTTAACTAGCAAAAATATAACTCTACTGAAATAGTAGTTTTGAAGCAATATTTGAAAATTGGTTTTCGTGTACTTTTTCTGTTTCAAAATGGCAGACTAAACACAATTTGTGGTGTGCTCCTTCAGTCCAAATATTTAGAAATAATAGGAAAAATTATTGTTCATTTGTTTTAGTAATTAAATATATAGTTCATGCTCAAAACAACTCTCAGTATATCACAAAATGGGAAAAATCCCAGCAGAAGGGAGACATCGTAATTCGGGTAGGGAAGTGCTGAACAAACAAAGAAGGAGCAGAAAAAGTGTGCTTCATAGCAGAGTTTGTGGAAGTGAAAGGCAGGAGGTGATCTAGGAACAGCAATAGGATTGTCTACCCCCAGGTGGGAGCAAGGAGTGTGGGACTTTTGGACACAGAGACAAGGTGGTGCTCTTGATGACTGATGATAACCTGGAAAGGAAAGGAACCCTCATTCCCAGAAGACCAGCTAAGAGGTGCATAGCCCAGTGACACATCTGCCTTTCCCCTGCTCCTGCTAACACAGACCCAAAACATTGTGCTGGGAAGTTTTAGCAACTTGAACCCCTCCCTCTAGACAATGTGGGCAAACAAGATACAAGGTAACTGAAAAGAGACAGCAGCCACAAAATGTAATCAATGGAATTAATATTGAGAGAGATATAATAATTAATATTAAAGAGAGATATAAGGGATAATGTGATAATGTAAAACAAAAATAGACAGAAAAAAGAACTAGAAATCTTGGAAATAAAAATTGTTGAAAAAATTAATAGGTAGGCTAGAAGAAATATATGCTCATTGTAGAAAGCTGAGAAATTACTGAAAGCTATGAAAAAGTTGGAAATATCACCCATAAATCTAGCACTCAGAGATTTCATTCTGGTCTTTTTTTTAAAGACAGAGTTTCTCACTCTGTTGCCCAGGTAGAATGCAGTTGTGTCAGCCTAGCTCACAGCAACCTCAAACTCCTGGGCTCAAGTGATCCTCCTGCCTCAGCCTCCTGAGTAGCTGGGACTACAGGTGCGTGCCATGACGCCCGGCTGATTTTTCTATTTTTTAGTAGAGACAGGGTCTGATTCTTGCTCAGGCTGGTCTTGGAATTCCTGAGCTCAAGCAATTCTCCTGCCTCGGCCTCCCAGAGTGCTAGGATTCCAGGTGTGAACCACCGCACATGGCCTTTAGTCATTTTTTCTTCACATTTTTATATAATTCTTGCCATACGAAATGCCTTTTTTCTCCCAGGACAGTTTAGGAAAAAAGATCACTCAAGGTGCTACTGGGTACTGTTCTCACTAATTAATATATTTTATCTGTTGACTTTTTTATCATAAAACATTTTGGAACATTTTATTATAATGTCTTACTTTAATACAGAGTCCAAACATAGGGCTTGTGCTTAGCTATTTAACATTCCAGTGGCCCCTTCATTATCTTCTTTTCATATTAACTTTGGTAAAGATATGAGCACACACTTTCTCTTTAAATGTAGAGTGTTACTGTCATGCTTAATATTTATGACTCTTATAATTACTGTTATAAGAGATCCACTATTACTAAAAACTTCAGCTCTTGGGTTAATAATCCTGTACTTTAATGAGCTCTAGGTAATTATACTTTGAAGTCCAAGACTTCTTTTCAAAAATTGTAAATGGAGGGCTTTTTTTTTTTTTTTACATAACTATGTAATTTTAATTTCATGTTGAAGAGCAATGAAAATTTGCACATTATAGCACAACTGTAATTTTGGAGGGAAAAATCAGTAATAGACTAGGTAATTTTAATTTAGGCCACTTCTACAAAGGATAGTCAACATACACTGAGAAAAATTTTCTTCAGAAGCTAGAGAATGAATCTATTACTCACCTTGAAAAAATAGCATACAAATAGAAAGACCTATGGAACAAGTTGGTTCTCTGTTTTATGAAAATGGTTTTGTTCAAGCCAAGTCCCACTAATGTCAAATAGAAAATAGATATTTCAATTGCCAGCTTTCCTCTAACCAGGTAATGCAGCCACATGGGCATAACCAGAATCATAGCAATTTTGAGTCTTAAAAGTAGACACATTCTGCTTCCTTTCCTGCATTAAGCTGATTCCCTGCTGCCAGCTGACCTCCCTTATGGCAGATGTCTCTACTTGTATTTTCCTGAATCTCAAGATTTAATGTCAGGTAAAGTTTTAGCTCTGTAAAATCATGATAATGCTTCCAAATTTTATTTTTTCAACTTGGCTTATTTTGAGAGCGAGGCAGTTGAATGTTTCTATGCTTCCCTCCCCGAGTGTCCAAGCACCTGGCCTTGGAAGAGTGGAGTGCTGGGGTGAAGGGGACTTGGAACAAACTCAGTACACCTACGATGAAACTGGCCTCTAGGGATGTATCCTATTAGCCAAGAGATTATAAACAACTCAAGGCAGGAACTCAGGCTTAGAGATCATCCATTGGCTTAGCTCCTGGCACAATGTCTTGCAAATAATATAGTGGATAAGAGCCAGCTCGTAAAGGCAAGTTCCAAGTGTTAGACTCATGGCTCTAAAACTTGATCGTGTGACCTTTGATAGGTTATTTAACTTCTTTAAACCTGAGTTTTTAATCTCTGTAAAATGAGAATAATAGTTGTGATTAAATAGATAATATAATCTATGTAACAAGTTTAGCATAGTGTCTCTAAGTATTTGACAGAAAGTTGTTTCTAAGTAATAATAGCACTGACTCTGCTTCGACATACTTAAGGCACTAAAAAATTTATCTTCAGAAGTTTTATGTTCCTCAAGGCTGAGCATATGTGAGAAATAA
This sequence comes from Propithecus coquereli, assembly GCF_000956105.1. Taxonomy (NCBI): domain Eukaryota; kingdom Metazoa; phylum Chordata; class Mammalia; order Primates; family Indriidae; genus Propithecus; species Propithecus coquereli. The sequence continues at coordinate 12,191,894 of NW_012139413.1, forward strand.
TAAGCAGTTATCTTTTTTTTTTTTTTTTGAGACAGAGTCTCACTATGTTGCCCAGGCTAGAGTGCCGTGGCATCAGCCTAGCTCAGAGCAACCTCAGACTCTTGGGCTCAAGTGATCCTCCTGCCTCAGCCTCCCAAGTAGCTGGGACTACAGGCATGTGCCACCATGCCTGGCTAATATTTTTCTCTATATATTTTTAGTTGTCCGTTTAATTTCTTTCTATTTTTAGTAGAGACGGGGTCTCGCTCTTGCTCAGGCTGGTTTCGAACTCCTGAGCTCAAACAATCCGCCCTCTTCGGCCTCCCAGAGAGCTAGGATTACAGGCGTGAGCCACCATGCCTGGCCATAAGCAGTTATCTTTTGATTAAATAGTGTTGCTAACACATTTTCCATATGTAAATACTGGAAAGATCAGTTGGCACATAAGAGAGATTTGGGGAAGTCCATTTTTAACAAGCCAGGCAACTGAAGGGGTTCTCAATAATGCCTACAATACAGGATTTGATGAAGATCAGTTTTGTAATATTTATAGATCCTCCTTTTTCTGTATGAAGCAGTTTATCTCTTTAGACAGTTTGACAAAAAAAATTACTTTTTGAAGTCAAATTCTGAAAGACATACCATATTTTGTTATCTTCTCCTGAAAACATATGCTTCATTTCCTTGAACAACCTCACTATCAGTTCATAGATTTACCTTTTTGGAGAGTTGTTGTTGGGAGAAGAGATTTATTTTACAGAAAAATTAACTAGAGCAAAAAATTTTACTTCAGCAGTGCTGAATTTATAAATTGGCCTTTTGATTAAAATTAACCTCTTATCCCTACTTGTTATAGTTATGAGACCTACAACAAGATGACCATAACTTTGTGGCTTTCTTAAATAACTAAAATTAAAAAAAAAAAAAACAGAGAAAACATAAAAATCTACGTTTATCTCCTGATCTCTCTGATATGTTTATAGTATGAATCACTGTGTAGTATAAGCATGTCAAACATATATTTGAAATAGTAGCCTCTTGAATTAACACTCTTAAGAAGAATATTTTTAGGTTTCAATTAATAATGAAAAATTCACTAGTTCATGGCTTATTTATAATTGTTTCCATGTTAATTAGGTCATTTAAAAATCACTTCATTTTCATAGGATGCAAAGGAAAGCACGAGCATGCAGGTTTATGCAAACTGTAATTAGGCATATGAAGAAACACATCAGCATTTTAAAAAGGGAACTGGTACTTAAGAAACAGACTTTTGTTAAAGCTTACTCACATTGACCCACTAGGCAATGTCAAGAGAAAGTCAAAACTCAAACCACTAGAAAATTGGATCTGTGCCACTAGAAAACTAGTGCAACCCAAAGTCTCAAGCAAGCAACTATGAGCAAAATCTGTGCTTCAAATGAGATTATAGCACAATAATAATAGTAATTACTTGTTTTTATTATAATGTAACCTGAATTTTTGTAGACCTCATCAGCCTGTGGATATGAATTAGGTCACCTTATTAGTCATTATTCAAATTACCCTGGCTCATTGCCTCCACCTATATAATAGAGTTCTCTGAAAAGTCTTCTTCTGTTATTTCTGCCAGTCTCTAGGTATGCTCAACAACAAGCTTGTCCTTGCTATATCTTGTTGCTCCTCTGCTAGTGATGATTCTCTAAAGACCATAGTCTCTTCCACTTTCCTCATCTGCTGCTGCCCTCCTGGCAACTATGGGTACTTTTGCTGTTCTATCGGTTTCCATTGCTAAGGCACGGAGCCAGCCCTATGTCCAAGGTCCATGCTATTCAATGACAGAGTATAGGAAGAAGAGTGCTCCTTTCCCCATTGGCTTGTTCTCTGTGAGTGAGGGGTACACAGTGGCCTTAGCATGGAACAATTCTTCCATGGGACTTTACTGCTCTACATGGCAGCAGACAGGATTCTGATGGAGGCAGAGCCAGGAGACAAACCCAAGTAACAGATCTCTTAAAAGATTATGGATTTCTTCTAAGTCAAATTCTCATGCACTTTGGTCCTCGTGTGTACTGAACTTTTTATCAAGTCCACCATGCCATTTTGTCTAGCCATCATGATAATCTTCATAACAGATAATACATGCAACTCTTACCATGTACCAGGGACTGTTGTATAACTCATCTAGCTCTTACAAACATCATGAATAGGGAATTGTTTTTATCACCTTCTCAAATAAGAAAACTTTAAGTAATATGTCCAATGTCATGGAGCTAGTTAAATGATAGAGCTGCATTTCAGGGAAATTTGAATCTTAAATTTGAGCCAAGATGAGGAGCCCATTAGAATAATAATAAGCAATAATACTAGCTACTATGACTACTTTATAGATACTATCTTATTTAATCATCGTGAGCTCACCAAGAGGTATTAATCTTAATGAATTGTAGAGATAAAGAAACAGGGAAACAAAGAATAAATAATTTTCCCAAAGTCCTCTAGCTAGAAATGAGAGAGCCATAATTTGAACTTATGTATGTCTGATTCTAAAGCTCTTTGTTATGTGTGATGTCCTCAGAAAGTTACTTTTGCTGTCTCTATGTATGCTTGGGGATTGGATATTGTCTTCTGCAAGTGTTTGAACTTTGGATTTCAACTCTTCAATTTAAAGAAGCAATTTGTGCTCAGTATTCTTAGATAAGTTACTCAAGTGTTCCAAATCTCAGTTTCTTCATCTGTGAAATGGGAATAATAATAATAGAATTTACCTCACAGGGCTATTGTGAGGATCAAGTGAGATCATTCTTGTAGAGGTCACAGTTCCTGATATGCAGAAGTGCTCAGGCTGTTAGCTGATATTGGTATTATTAGGACAATTAGACACTGAGTAATATGCTGCTAAAGCAGTCAAATTATAAATTTCATATGGAAAATCAAAGCTACCCCATAAATCTCTCAAGAAATTTCAAATTTTAAAATCCTAACAAATAGTTGTCTTTAAAGTTATTTTCCACACAAAGAAAGCAATTCTGTACAGCTGAAGAAGGGGAATTCTCTTCAAAAGTTAAGACTGGGAAGGCAAATCTGTCACCCTGCCTGCAGCAGAGACTGCTCAAATAATAGTTCTAAATAGATTGTGATCCTGTGGAGGAGGAGGTCATGAGCTGAAAGGAAGACTTTGTAGATGAAATTTTAGCTAAATGAGAAGAGGCAAGTTATTTCCTGTGATCTCAGAAAGGGAATTTCAACAACTCAAGACATTTTGATATTTGAATAAGCTTGGAGAAATTCTTTACATGACTATGAAAACCAACTAGACATGAATAGAGAAAAACAAACAGACACAATTCACCTTTTTTCTTTTTGCTTTTCTCTTTCAACTTTAATCATCTGTGTAAATAAGATTGGCAGAGACTTCGTTATTCATGAAGCTATAAACACAGAAGGAAAAGATTCTATAATATTAGAGTGTATATAATTATGTAGTTACCAGTAAATTTGAAAAAAAATCTGTGTCTACAGTATTATAATAAACTGCAATCTGAAAAATCTCGACTGACCTCACCCAAGCTATTCAACTTTGTCTCCACACAAAATCTTGCCTCTAGTTTTGCTCTCACCCATTTCCCACCACAATCTGTTCCCTTTACCAAGGATGTGCTCTGCTCCCTTGGTAGCAGAGCCCAAAGCCCATCAATCTTTCAAAGCCCAGTTCAAGTCTTAATTGCTCTAAAAAACCTGCTTTGGTTACTTTAAGCCTTGTGGTAAGTAGAAAAAATGAAGACTCTGAAGTCAGACTTGTCTTGGTCCAAATCTTGGATTTGCCATTTACTAACTGACCTCACTTAACCTCTCTGAGTCTCGGTTTTCTCATCTTTGGAATATAGTGCTCTATAGTCATTATTAAACATAATAATAGTATAAATTTTTATTACATGGCTCTTGTCATTCTAAGCTCTTGTTTAACCTTTTTTTATAACTATATATTTTAGACCTAGGCTGCCAATTCTGGACATGGTGGACTAAAACATAGCATCAGCCTTACCTCCAACTATTATAAAACTAGAAAAACTACATGGGACAAATTTCCACTCTTTAGACAACATATAGCATAGGACTATGATCACAGACAGAAGGAATACACATGAGGTGAGATCCATATACACTCAAGCTTTTTGCATGGGGATACTTTCAAAACTGTTAATCTCAGGTTGTAGAACTCAAATAGAGAGCAGTGGTCTTGTGAGATGTAGAAGACAGGAATCATATTTTGGGACTGCTGAGGCAGCTGGAATTTGTGGATCAAAGTAGTGAAGAAGAGAGAATGTTCAGAAAAAGAGCCTCAGAAATCTGTGTTGGGGCTGCCTTGAACCTTTGGGTGAATACCAAAAAGTACACGCATTAAAGCAAGATTCCACGAGGCCTGGAAGAGAATGGTCTGGGGAGTGTGAGCTGAACAGTGTGGTTCTAAAGATTTTACTGTGCTAGGAGACTCTGGAGTCCACTAGCCAGAGTGAAACTGGGAATTCACCTGAGACAGCAGAAAGGCCCCACCTTAGAAATAGTAAAGATTACTCTAGACCCAACCTACTGAAATCTAAAATTAAGCCTCAATAGGATCAAAATGATTCACCAGTAAATTAATTGGCTAGTAATGCAAAACTTAACACTCTTTAAAGAAGACAATAAAAATTCAAAATCTTAACAAAATTGCTAGACATCTGAAGAAGTGGAAAAGGGAAATGTAGGATCTTTTTATTAGGTGGCAAGCACAATATTTTTGGAACAGTGGCATATCATATTCATGTTGAATTTTTCTGTGTCTAATATCACCTGGCACTTGGTAGAAATTTAATGTATATTTGGGGAATTGAAATAACCAGCTTTCTATTACAAGCCCTGTTTAGCAAGATCGAATTTTATACTTTAGTTATTTTGCAAACTTTATTTGTTCCAAAGCAAGTTACTTAAAACATAAATTGACCTCACAAAAGCAGACCTGGGTTTGAAGCAGGGAGACTTAAATTACATATTGCTAAGAAATGTTTTTTGATAATTTGGTTTCTCAACTCAAAAAGCATGCTTTTAGCTTATCCTCTCTTTTTGTAAATCTTGAAAGAATTAGTACCTATTTCTATGCATTTGACCTGATGTTTTTCTCTTTCCTGGTATTGAATATGGTGTGTAAAAAGGAAGAAGGAAGAGACTTCATGCACTTATATACAGATTCATGTTGGGGATGGTTGGAAAGAACATTGGTTAGCATGGTTTGAAGTTATTTTCAATTTTCTTTCTCATTTATTCGATACATGTATATTGGGGAATGAGCTATAACAAAACAACATGCTCACTGCTAAGGTCATAAAAATGAACAAAGTAAGGTTCCTACCCTCTAAGAGATCACAGACCAGTGGAAAAGATAAGATGCATGACTGAGCAAATGAGTATAATCATGCCCAATTCTCTTATTTTTTATAAATTAACTTCTATATTAATCATTATTGCTATATACAGGGCATCTATCTGGTGCTTTGCCGATATTATTCCATTTGCATACTCAAAGTAAGTGTCATTCTCATTTTAGAGCAGTGGAAACCAAGGCTTAGAGAAGATATACCACAGACCTGTCAAGGATGGAGTCAAGATTTGAAGCCATTCTGTCTTTCTAGTCCCTGATCTTTTAACCAGAGTCTGCTACTATTCAAGGTGGACTTTAGCCAAGCTTTTCAGCCTACAACATGAATGCATAACTTTGTAATCATGCCCAAGGTAAAAAAAAAAAAAAAACCTCAAAAGAGCTTGGAGGAGCTCATCTTCCCTTGTTTTGGTAATTTTTATCTTATACTTTCTTAAACTCAGATAAAGAATCACCAAACACACAGAGGAAGAAAAAGTCAGATTCATTTTGCATTAGCCATATGTTTCCATTTAAAATATCATTTTGGGAGATGATGGTGGTTGGGAGCAGCATACGTGCGGTGATTTTGCACATAATGTCACATGCTGAGTCCCTGTTCTGCCAAGGAGTCTCAGCTGCTCTTTGAAGCTGTGCTTCCTGCTTAGTGGAGTCATGCAAAGGCTTCCTTTGTCCTAACTTCAATTCCGTGGCAATTGGACTGGGTGATTGGCATGGGCACTAAGACCGTCACATGTAAATATGTGTTGGCTCTCTACTATGTAAAAAGGTAGTGGCTAGGTGTGGCAAGGCTACAGTTCTTTGGTCCCTGGCTGTTTTGGAGCTTGCTTTCTGGTAGGGGAGAGCCTCCTATGACCAGGGACATAGCTAAGGCTAAGAGAAGTTGGAGCACAGTGCTGTATAAAGTTACTGCAACAGTCCCAAAGGAGTGCTATTGCCAAGGGGAAGCTGACTTCCAGGTAGAAGGATAAAGAAAGGAAGTTAAAATTATCAATTCTACGATGCAGTTTTATTCACCTATGCAACGTTGTTTACTCCTCAACACAGCAATGTGAGGGAAGTGTATATTTTTTATTTAAAAAATTAGACAAGTGTAACTAAAAGTTAAAATAACATTAGAGCATATACAATGAAAAATAACTTCTCAACTCACTTCAAACTCTCAGTCTATCCCTAAAAGCAACTAGAATGAAAGGATTCTAACTTGTTTTTCTGGTAATTTTCTTATTAAATTTATGTACACTTTTCTGTGTATGTACCTTTTATTTTTATACAAATGGGGGTATACTAAATACCCTCTTCTGGACCTAACAGTTTTTACTTAGCATATCTTAAGATAATTTCAAAGACAATAGGTACATATGGCTTCACTTCTTTATTTTTTATAGCAATATAGTTTTCAATATGTATGTTGGACTTTTGAGGAGCCAATAAATAGTGCCTCTTTTCCTCTGCCCCTGCCTCTGGGTTCTGAACAGTTTGAAAAAGAAAATAAATGGGTGGCAGATGGAGCCTACAAATTTAATTTTATTGCAGGCAGAGGCCAGACCAGAAGTTGGGGTTTTATATGACTAGTCAAGTAGGCTTGTTAATATCGAACCCGCGTATGTAGATCCTAATGTGTAGCCTAGAGCAGTTCCCAAAAGGAAGAGGAGAGCTGAGCCAAGATCTATCACTCAGGTAAGTCACACACCTTCTCAGGGGTAGAGCTGGTAAAGGTCAGGAGGCAAGCATCAGATGCTTTAAATATCCATTTCCATGGAAACCAGCAGTGGGTAGGTAGAAGTCACTCTTCTCTGACAGCACGGACAAAAGATCTTTATTTAACTAGTCCCCAGTGGACAGATGTTTATTTCCATTTCTGCTATTGGGCATGCATTTTTGTTATTCTGTTTTATACAAAAGGAAACTGAGGCTCTGGGATGTTAAGTGGTCAAGGTTACACAGCTAATGAGAGGTAGCATCAGAATTCTGACTCATCGACTTCAAGTCCAGGGATCTTTTCGTTTTTCACATCCTCTACTCCTCACCCAATTGCTAATATCTGTACGGAAAATCATTAACAGTCTGAGTCAATTTTAGTTAAATCCTCCTATTTTTTCCTCACCGTCCCTATGTGAGGTGATTGAGGCAGCAGTTATTCTCTCCATTTTATAGAAAAACAAAGTAAAGTTCAAAGAGATGGTGACTTCCTCATTTAGCATCACCAGTTAATGGAGGGATCTGAGACTCAGCCTCCATTCTTCTCACTTCAGAGCCGCCTTCTCTATCTCAGAGAACCTTGAGCCAGGCAGTGAAGGTCTACGGATGCAGACCGAGAGGAAGGAGCGGTGCTATCAAGACCACGCTGTTGGGAAAAAGCAGGGTTTGCTCCAGCAGTGACAAGAGTCTCCTCTCAATGATATATAATGTATACATGGATGGATAGATTTAGCATGCACGTGTGTGGTCTGTGCATCAGAGCTGCCTGGGAAATATTTAAAATATATGAATTCGTAGGCCCCATTTAGACCTAATGACTATCTGGGAAGAAAACTAGGAATCTGCATTTTAACAAGATACTTAGGGTATTCTGATATAGTGGGAGACTCACACTCAGAAGAATTGAGTCTGGAGGCAGTGTGTTATTGCAGAAAGAAAATGGGTTTTGGAGTTGGCTAAACTAAAATTGATTCCTCATTCTGCCATTCACTAGGTAGGTGAATTTGGGGAAGATACAAACCCCACTGAATCTCAGCCAGCTCATGTTACAAGTCTGTTATGAGGATTGAATGAGATGATATATGAAAAAACCTGCCCTTAGATCCTGTAAATGTCACTTCCTCACCTTTTTGTTTTCTTCTTCTAGTATTTTTTTAATAATCTTCATTTCCTCCGCCTGTGATCTCTCTGCAAGCCTCTTGGTCGGATTTGTCTTCCCATTGCTGTGGCTTAAAGTCCCTGCTGCAGAAAAGAGCACAGGTGTCCACGAGAGCAAAGCTTTCTTTAATCAGGCTGCTACATGGACAGGCCCTGTTACTCTGCTTGTTCTACGAGATCCATGGAAGAAGACGAGCCAAGCACAATTACTATGTGCCTTCTCAGAGGACATGCACACTGATTCATTAACAAAATGTTACATTAAAGTAGTTTGCTTTAAAATGAGATTTTACTTGTAGTCCTTAAATGTCTTGGAATGCACTGGAACTGCTCTAGGCGAGCCTTGGAGGTAGGCCCTTTTCATTTTCCTGACACCCTCTGTCTCCCTGTGTTCAGTCTGCTTCAGTTGTCTTCACTGGCTACCAGGGCCCACCTGAGCTCTCCAGGTGGGACCTTTTCCCCTCTCTGGCCTGGACTTCAAGCCTAATAGCTCCTGTGTGCCCTAACCTCAGAGTTCTCTAAGGAAGGAGATAGGATTAAAAACAGCCCCAACGAGGGTGTTTATACTAATCACATCTGGATATGCTAATTACCTGTCTTTTGAAAGGAGGTTTTTCAAGGCCTAAAACAAAATGAAAGACAAAAGTCTAAATTTCATATATCTTAGCAGTTGTAGGATAGCATTAGGGAAGAGGGTAAAGTTCAAAAGAGACCAAGAACTATTTGAGGGAGTGCATAAACTGCTGATGGGTGGGACTTGCTCTACAAACATCTTTAATAGGCAGAAAAGCAAGATACATGAACAGAAAGGAATAGAAAGCTACAAATGTTCTTATGAAAACAATGTGAATAAATATTTTAAATCACAATTTTACTAGATATATGGTCATAGATGTAAACCTATTGATATAAAATTATACTTCCAATTTTGCAAACTTCAATGTGCAATTGACCTGAATTTTTATTTTATGGAAAAGTAATTTACTTACCATGCACAATCACTTTAAAAGAAAAAACAACAAAGAGAAAATACACTTATAAAACTTACTTTTTTTCCCTTTTAACAAAAGTAATACACATTTGTGGGTGAACGTTTAGAAAATATGAAGGAAAGGAGAAAATAAAAGCATAGCCCCCAGAGATCATTACTGAATACATTTTCATGTATATCCATCCACTCCTTTTTCTATTCATCTAGTCATACTTCGGGGAGTCAAAAATGGAATCATAATGCACATATTTTTCTTTTGTTTAAAAAATATAGCATATACCAGTGCTTCTCAAATGGTAATGTGCATAGGAATCATTTGGAAACCTTTCCTACAATGCAAATTCCGAATTAATAGGGTTGGGTGGGGCTCGAGACTGTGCCTGTCTAACAAGCTCCCGGGAGGCCCGTGCTGCTGGACTAGGGCACACTTTGAGTAGCAGGTGTATACCCCATTCACCTTCCATGTCATTACTGATTCCTCACCAACACTTTTAATCACTGCAAGTCTTCCATTTTACAATGTATGTATTTCAACACTGCCATATAATTGGCTAGTTAGGTTTATTCCTTTACTTATAAAAAATGCTGTGATAAACTTTCTTGGAGAGAAATCTTCATGAATGTCCATTAACATTTCTTTGAGGGAATTTTCTTGAATGGGAGTGTTTCATCAGAATAACTCGGAATTTTAACACGTTTATTAATAATACATATTGCCAACTAGCTCTTAGGGAAGAAAACAATGCAGTTTTGAAAGGTGCATGTTAACTAACTAGTTACATTACCTTACCTGAAATGTCTTTCGGCGCGTCACCTTATTCTTTCCCTAGGGAGAAATTGTTCGCATCTCCATAGTAACCCCACCACACGTTCTCTTGTGTCTTTCTCAGTATTCTATCACCGTGCTTGCTCACAGGGATGTCTGCCTCATCTAATATGAAGGGTA
>NW_012139413.1:12202113-12213865 GCF_000956105.1 Propithecus coquereli
CCTGCCTCCTCACCAAGCAAATCCTGTCCATTCTGCCTAGGCAGTAACTTCTAAATTCTGTCAGATGATGGCTTTCTTTAGGAAACAAAATGAAAATAGTAACCCCACCACACGTTCTCTTGTGTCTTTCTCAGTATTCTATCACCGTGCTTGCTCACAGGGATGTCTGCCTCATCTAATATGAAGGGTATTAGCCTTAGTTCTCAGCACAGCGCTAGAAATTCAAGAGATGAAAGAATGGTGAATAGTTAAATGAAAACATATGTCTTTGAATAGATAATTTTTAGAGTACTGTAGTGGGGACAGTATCAATTTCTTTTCTAACACATTAGATACTTTGACCACTAATTAAAACCTAAGCGTGAATAATTATTTGCTGCTTCTTATGGAAAATAACCCACAACAGATTTTGGTGTTAAACTTTTGCTTTTATAAAGTACCCACATCTGCACATAGCACAGTTTCAAAATTATGTGCATCAAAACCTATAGGCTGTTATTGTGTTCAAGGCTTTATTAATAGCATTATATAATAATGCTTTTATAACATTTTGATATAATATCACTCATAATATAATTTCACATAATATTTTGCAAATTTATCTATATGGATCCTGTTTTTATTTATAATTGTGATATTTTGTTCATCATGGATTTTTTATATTATTTTTGATTTTTAAAAATATCGCATTAAATATTATTTATCTCGATTGACGTTTTTACACTCCTCGAATTTCGCACCAAGGTGAGTGCCTGACTTGCTTCTCCCTAGTTCTGGCCCTAGGAGTTAACTGTAACTTCTTAAGATTTTTGAGCAGTTAAGTAAAATTTATAATTTAATTCTTTTACACTTTCAAGTACTATCACTTAATCAAATAATGTTTGCTTTAATTTTCACTTGTGTATTTAAATTTTTCTTCTAGGTGTTGATATCTACTCTGGAACTTATTCAAGTCACTGTACCTATAGGCATGGCACGAAATGTGCTTGCTTTCTGTAGGCAACAAAAAGAGGACATTTGAAGCTAGGGAGCTATACATATCAATACTTTGCTTTGTCCACTCGGGGTTCTTTCTTTTTCAATTACTAATTCAAAAAATACTTTTTGACTCCTGTCGTGTGATAGGAATTGTGATAGGTAAATGTTATGTGTGAATAAAAATGAGTAAAATGTGATATTAATATTTACCTTCAAGTTGCTCTGCATTTTATAGTGGAGTCAGTCACACTAAGATAAAATTAAATCCAGAGTTTAAATGGGACCATAGAGGAAAGACAGGGACACCTGGAACACAGGAAAGATGTCTAGGTCATGCCAAGTTGTATCTTCTAGAAGGAGTGGGTTTTGTGCATGTGTTACAATACTTTCTCTGTGTCTCTCTTTCTCTCTGCGTCTCTCTCTCTCTCCAGCATTTAGCCTATAAACATTGCCTTGGGAGGACTTAGATTCTTTAGTCAATATTCATTTAATCTAAGTCAAGTTTTAAGAAACAAAACATGGAGCATATCTGTGTGAGCAGGAACTAATGTTGCATTGAAGCCCATATGGCACCATGTGTAGGCTGAGAATCACCGTGTCTGCTGAATGAAGTTATCCCTGACTTCGAAGTTTATCACTGATAAGCGGCAGCTGCGGCCAGGAATAGTGAATCACATCCCACATTTTTATAAGAAACGGTGTCTTGGCTTTTCTGAAGAACTCTATTTCAATAGAAGGCACAAGTCATCACCACACTATATATAGAAAAGGTATAGATTTATATCATTCATTTTGGCAATTGTAATTTGATTTCAAAATATTTAATTGAATGTTCACTATGTGCAAATGAATAAGCCTAAATCCCTTTTTTTAAAGAGTTTGAAATCCATTTAGGAAAAACATATGTTCAAAACTAGAGTTTAGAGCCCAATGTCCCATGTGTTAGGTATAGATACAAGTCACTTGGATGGGAGAGAATGGGAGGAAAAAAAGTTCAGACCAGTGACGGGGAAGAAAAGAGGGCTTTATAGAGAAGAGGGCATTGAGTTGGGTGTTGACGGCTGTGCAGATTTTGTTTTGTATTAGGTGGTAAAATACAGAAAGGCATTTGATGCCAAGAAAATAGAACGAGCATGAGAATCATGAAAGTAAATGCCAGTTTGGGGCATTGGGAAGTAATTAGGTGTTGCTGTTGATCAGTGTTTCTCAACCCTGGCTGCACATTGGAACCATCTGGGGAGCTTTAAAAATACTGGTGTCTGGGCTTTACCTCCAGAGATTCTAATTTAATTGGTCTTTGGTATGGCCTATGCATCAGGATTTTTAAAAGGTCCCCAAATTATTCTAACGTGCATCCAAGGTTGAGAACCTCTGCTGTAGAGTAATAGATTTCGCATGGTGCGGGAGGTAAAGCAGGAAAAAAAGGAAAATAAAACATACTTTTCTTGGACTAAATTATCCTGGGGCTGCAAAAGAACATGGAGAACTTAAAGGAATATACCTATGAAGTCCGTGTGGAAAAAGTTAAGGGTCAGGATTCTAATTTACACTTACAAATGAAAAAATGAGATAGTCAAAGAAGGCTTGAGACAAAGACAACACGACCAGTCTCCAGACCTCGCCATGAGAAAGGACAGGATTTGAGGTTAAGGAGACTGAAATTTGATTAAAAGAGGAAGAGAATTTTAATAAAAAGAGGAGTCAGCACTTTGGCTCTTCTAATGTCTGTCTTTGGCTTGAATTCTGAGTATATGGAAACTTCACCTAAAACTACTCCTTTTTTTCCCTTTCTTTCATCAACTACCAAATATGTATATGGACCAGGGCACACAAGGGAAGTGAATCAGCTAAGGTAAGAGGGCTTTTTTCAGAGTAGATGGAGGGGAAGAACATAGCCACTGGGATATCCTTTCTCATCTCTAATGGGTCTTCTAGGCTCAAGACTTCCTGGGGTGTTGAAGGATTCCTGCCTCCTCACCAAGCAAATCCTGTCCATTCTGCCTCGGCAGTAACTTCTAAATTCTGTCAGATGATGGCTTTCTTTAGGAAACAAAATGAAACCTCCTCATCCAAAATATGGATAAATAAAAGTGTCCACAGAAGAATCTTCTCCTAAAAATATATATACTTCCAAGCCAGTGTTTCTGAACTTCTTTGACTGTTCTAGCACTCAAACATGCTTCAAATGCATCCCATCATGCCATGCCCTCCTGCCCTCCACTGTAGTTACAAGTCTTCACACTCCACTGTGTGCTCTTTAAGGGTCCTGATGGTCACCATCATTTCATTCTCATTGCCTGCGTGGTGCCCTTGGTATAGTCAATAAAAGGAACACTTAGGGTCCTAATCAAGAATGTGTTTCCATGGACATGCAACATCCAATTAAAGGACAAAACCTTGTAACACTTAATTTTCATTAATTTTCTATCTTCCTCATTCCATAGTGTCTTCCTGCTTCATTCTAGTTCCCATGATCAAAGAAAGATTTAGTTTATAACAATATTTTTTGGTAGTAGATATCTAAATTCTAATGAGTAAACTGGGCTTTGCAGGAAATTTGCCAGCACCAACTAATTGATCTACATCTGAAACATTCCATGAAGGGCTGTCACTCAAGGCAACCATCTTATTTCCACAAATAGTCATGGCTTTGCCAATTACAACAAAATGATACAATACCTATGGCACAGAGAGAACAAGCAGGCATCTATCTACCTTCTCTTTTCTAGACTTACTATTTCTCTTCAGGTCCTACTCAAAACCTCTTTTTAAGGAGATAGCTTTCTAATTCCCTAATTCTTAATTTATCCAGCATCTTCCCTCTCTGTTTCCTTCAAATACTTAACTGCCAGATACGTCTTTCTTATACATAGTTATGATAATCATTATCTTACTCAAAACTTTCAGTGGCTCTCTATTTCTAACTCAACTGTGTCCTTCTGATTTGGCTATACAAGGGAACTTCATGCTCTGGCCCAGCTTTCTCTTCCAGACTCCTATCCCACTAGCCTCTGCATGGTGCTCCAGCCAAATGTGCCTATCTGGTGCACTTTCAATACAGCATACTCTTTCCTGACATCTTGGCTTTGTCCTTGCTGCTTCCTTCTTTTGAAATGTCTGCATTCCCATCAACAGAACATTTACCTGTTCTCAAGGTCAGTTTAAAATCACTTCCTTTATGAGGTATTTCCCAATTTCTGGAAATGAACATAATCCTGCTCTTTCTCTAATCTCTTCACTGAACTGTCATTTTTTCCTCTCTCAGGGCCCTCCATGTCACTTGTTTTATAAATATCTACATCCTACACGATTTTCTGGGACTATCAGGGCCTTGAGGGAATGAGGTGTCTCTTTTTGAACTCCCCCTTAACCTCTATCAATATGAATTGGACACAGTATTTCAGACAAGTTTCCTTAAATTGTAGAAGATTAGGCTGAGAAGAATGGGATGTATTCTTTTATATCTGAAATATTAAGAAGGAAGCCTAATGGGGAGACACAGAGATTATCTATCAAATATAGGGCTTTTTATGCCTGTAATTTTGCATTCTAAACTCTCTACATTTTTTCCCTTGCACTAGCCATCTCCTCTCATCCCCTGCACCCCCCACGGTTATAGATGGGACTTTTGCTCAGCATGAAGGATAGGCAGGTTAAGCTCACTGTGATTATTCTGAGTCAGGCAAAAATATATAATATCCTTTAGATAAAAATAGCTTTTAGCGAGGAAGAAAAAAGTCATTAACATTTCTTTATAACAAACAGTTATAATCCCTTTACCATGCTACTTTATGCAGAGAAAATAAAACAGTATGATTATATGTTTAAGAAGAAAACAATGTATTTCAGCTATACGTGGTAGAACATGGAACATCTGGATATACCAAGAGCCCAAACAGCTTCTGCTC
Source organism: Propithecus coquereli (assembly GCF_000956105.1). Classification (NCBI taxonomy): domain Eukaryota; kingdom Metazoa; phylum Chordata; class Mammalia; order Primates; family Indriidae; genus Propithecus; species Propithecus coquereli. Next base: position 12,207,000 of record NW_012139413.1, read on the forward strand.
AGTACACAGCAAAACTATGACATTTGAACATTTAGTAGCATCTGGGTAAAAAGAGTAAGCCTGAAAAATAGTTTGTCTTTTGTGACACGTTGTTGAGATGGATCCAAGTAGCAACTTTTAAGGACAAAATAGCAAATGAGTGTTTTATGTTGGACAGAATATTTTCTTCTTCCTTTTGCAGGGCTGCAAGTAGGTAAGCATATCCCCCGTAATGCTGGTGCTTAATGCCCAGTAACACTCCACGGGTTGAATAACACGGCTCATCTCGAAGTGTCCTCTTGACAACTAACATTGCCACATCTGGTTTTGCTTCTTTTAATGATAGTCCTAGTAAAAGTTGGGTGATCTTAATGTGTAATGTTAAGAACTGAAAATGCCATCCTAATATCTTCTGTAGCAAATATTAATAATGAAAAAGCTAAAGGAGCTTCCTTTGCTAAGTTAGCCTAAATAACTCAAAAATTCCCCTTGTGGCTTTTTGTTGAATTCACCACGACAAAAAACAAAAATACAAACTAAATGCTGAATTCACTGTAAAAACTTAAAGTTCTTCATGCACAGATTAGGCATTATGCTACCAAATGATGCCAGGAGAGAATGCAGTGTTCTCCCTATATAAAGATTGAATTTTAAAGGTGATCTTACTTTTGGAATCTCCAGAACATTCACCTATATATATAGTTTTTTGAACTGTGTTCTCTCTTTACCAGCTCCACTCTGAATGGGGAGGATTACTGCCACAGCCTCGAAATGCATCCTGCCCACCACCTCACCCTCCTCAACTTTACCCTCCACTCTGCTGCCACACGGATGTCTCAAAAAAGAAATCGGATCATGTCACCTGTTGAAATCCTCAAGTTTCTCCTTGGAAGACCATCCAAGGCTTGCAAAGACCTGGCCCTGCCTTAGTTCTCAGCATTTCCCCCTTGCTGCCCTGGCACCATTGCATACTGTCAGGTTGGACTGAGCCCTGTCCCCAACCTATGATGCTCTGTTTGGCTTTTGTGTCCTCTCCTGTACGCTCTTCCCTTTCTGCCCTTTTGCTCCCAGGTTATTTCCTACTCAACCTTTCAGTTTCAGTTCAGCCTCTACGTCTTCAGAGATGCTTCCTTGCACCCCACCCCCCATCTCATATGTCCACAGCCTCTTGTGATTCTTCTTTCATAGCTCTTACTCCACCGTATCATCACGGTGCAATTCCTATCTCCCGTGTAGGCAGTGAGCTCCACGACGATCATTGGCTCTGTCTTTTTTGTCTTTCTGTCAACATTCCCTGGGACAGGGCTATTAACTAGAAGATGTTAATTATGCATTTGTTAAAATAAGATCCACTCTAAATTGTTTAAAAGTAACTCACATATTTTATTTCCCCACCGCATTTCTCTTTCAGATTACTTACTTCTTTTTTGTACCTGATTCAAAACAGATAATACAGTATCTGAAGCCATTCAACATGCTTATACGGAGCACAAGACCATGAACAAATCACGGTTTAGTTGACTAAACACCGTTCATTTTCTCATACACAGCAGGTATTTCTGAGTTCAGTAGCAGAGCCATTCTCATTGGGTTTATTTTAGTTGCTATGTTCAATTAAATTGATCCAGAGCAAGCCACACTCCATGGAGAGGTGATCAGAAAAACTGGTGTTTGTGGGTCTCTGACGAAAAATGTACCAGCCTATTTAGTATATTATCTGAAGTTACAAGAACGTTTTGGAAAATTGTTCTTGCAACTTCAGAGTCTGAGTCTGCAGTCACACAGTCCACAGCCTAGAGAGGAAATCACATACTTGGAGACTATGCTCCAGGAAGTATTATTGATGGTGATGAAAATGTGTTTGGAGAGAGCAATAAATCAGGGGCTACTTGACCCGTTTCATGAACTGCACTCCATGTTAGGGTTCTACGGTGTATTCTCCCCAATGTGTCCACCATCTCTTCCCATTCTCAAGGATGTGTACACACACATAGACTGACACACACACACACACTCCAGCAAGATTTAGGTAGGAAGTAATCCAGCCAGGAGAGATGGATACAGTGAGAACTAGAGATTTTATTTTAATAATGGCTCAGCAATTTGTAGTCAGGAACGATGCCAGGGAAAGTACTTGTTGCTGTTTGATTGGGTGAGTTTACCATTAATTAATAAGAGATGCACTGTTGGTATTTTGAACACAAGTTATTACTATAATTAAGACAGTTGCCTCATTTGTAAGGAAATAAAAACTGTAATTCTTAGCAGTGAGTTAAAACTGACAGGTGAAGAAGCTATGTTCCCATATTCAATTAAGCAAAAGATAACTAAAGATTCATGTGTATTATTACATATGTCTTTCCCTTTAGGTTCTAAATTTCTCGAAGGCAGATCTGAAAATATCTACCAGCTACTGCCCCGATGATGATCAAAATTCCATGTTTAGGGTATGTGACAATGTCTAGACTGGGACACTTATTATCATAATAAGTGCGAACTTGGCTCAAATATTGTTTTATTTGTATTTGAGGCACAATCTCTTCTGGGGTGGATCTTATTGGACTATTTCCAAAAGATTTTATTGAAAAGTCTAAAAGGACTCTTTAAAGTTGTCTGATCTTTCCTTGACATGAACAGAATTATGGGGAGTTGTTGTGAACTGAGCACCCAGCTAGGTCAGGCGGCCCTGGGCAGTGGAAAAGAATGGTGGACCTGGGCTGGGCCATGAGACAGGGCATGGGAAGCAGCCAGAGGCTAACATCTTAGGTGATTTCTGTTGTTCCAGGCACCAGGAGAGAGGGATTTTCTTATGTTTTATCTCCTTTAATCTTCACAAGAAACTTGCGGCGGAGATTATATTATTTTCTTTTACTTGTGACAAAACAGAGGCTCCTGGAGATTGGGAGATTTGTTTGCATAGGCCATGCATGAAAAAGCAGGGTTTAAATCCAGCTAGTTTGAAGCAGGGCTCTTCCTTGAATCCTGCAACACTACATTACCCACATAAGATGCGGGAGTCCTTGCACTCGAGTGTCCTTCAGCTTTGACACTATGCAGCCTTGGGCAAGTCACTTAATGTCTCAGGGTTTGTTTCCTCAGCTCTCGGCACAGGTAACAATGTCTTCCCTGTGTTCATTGTAGGGGTGTTGTGGTGTTCCAACAAAGTAGCACATGTAGAAATCACTTTGTAAATTACAGAACATTAAATAAATATAAAGGTTTATTGTTATACTTAACAGCTCTTGACCTGTAAGTCCGCATCTGAAGACTGGGATATCAAGAAAGAGTAAAGCAATTAGAGTTTTGTGGTCTATGAACTTGCATTTGCAATTTCATAAAGTTTTTTTTAGCTGCCAGGGACTATTAATTATAGCTGCCAGTCTTCAGTATACTGCTTATCTTACATACAATTAATTATTCCATAAATCAAATAAGCAAGTTGTTGGCAAATGACATCTGCAATCTTTGAGCTGACAGTAAAATATATTATGAACCATAAATATCACAAGCCAACTTTTCTTTTCTAGACATTTTGGTGCTGACATTCAGGAACAGATTATTATTGTGTGAAAATACACTTGTGCTCATTGGTGATTGTAGAATATGTCCAGCCCTCGGAGTACTGATCCCTAAGTACTGATCTCAGATTAGCAGGTCTATTCGACAACTTAAGACAATGGGATAATTGAGACTACATCAAAATAATTTTGTCAGGATTTGCTAACACACTTTTTTCTGAGAACTCTGATGCCTGAATACTACTTTTCTGATCTTATATGACCCTGGTGACTCTTGCCTCTGCTAACAGCACCTGGAACAGTGCCTGGCTCATAGGCGACGATGCTCAGCAAATGTCTACCTCGGACTCCAGCTGTAGACCATTTACCTTTTGTTTCTTCAGTACTGTTGACTGTTTCTTCTCTTGCAACTTCACTTGATTCATCTTTAGGGTCTTATACCGTGTGCAGACCCTGCTGTATCCATCTGGATTGAGCATTAGCCTAGGGTCTTGGTTGTCTTATAGGCTTCCAGTCAGCTCACACTGGACAAGCTACACTTTTGCACATGTTCCTGGCTTTTTGCTGCTCTCTACCCACCCTGGAAGCACTGGACTTCTCAGGGTGGAGAACAACCCTTTGTGTAGCAACCATAGTTGGTTGAAGTTGACAGAGTACAGTCATTCCAGTGGCTTGATTTAATGTATCTTAACATCATCCATAAAATGTCTTTTTTCACGTCTCAACAAGACAAGAACTTATTAGTAAAGATATTTACAATGTAATCTATTCTTGACCTAAAGAAGTATAAATAGTTTTTATTTAATTTAGTAAATTATCTATATATTGGTAAATTATAAAATATCTCTTAAGTCTTTCATCATTCTATTATCCTTTTGCTCTTTTCTTTGAACACATTTCTTTGTACATATGTCAAGTAAAATGGAAATGTTAATTTATTTAAACCTTTAATGTTTCTTTAAAAACAGTGAACTGCTCTGTATAGCCATACATACCTTCATGAAAAGACTATATACCATTATAATCTAACATGATACGTATACTGTATTTCATTGATTCTAGCATGCACATCTTTTTACATGTTAATATCTCTGGTATTGGCTGCATTATACAATTGAAGTCATCTTAATACTATTTCATGATTTAATGGACAGTATTTTTTCTTTCTTAGGACTATATAAAATAATGGTATATTATGCAACCAATGGTCTTCAAATTGATAAAAAACAATTTAAAGCTAATCATAACTAAAAATTTTAATTCATATTTGGTAGATATTGTACAGTATCTCATTCAATCTCATTTCATTCTCCTTTTACTGTGCTTCTCTGTGCTACAGAAGTTGCAATGCTTAAAAATTTTCCAGACTTCAGCGTAGGTGGAGTTCTAGGTAAGAATTGGGTTTTGCCAAATAGATGAACACACAAACTTGGAAGGTGGAAGTGAAACAAAATATGTCTTCCTGTTCCCTTTGGGTATGTGTGATCTGGGTTTTGAAGACAGCATATCCCTCTATAAGAGCATTCCAGTAGCCTTTTTCCAGCTTCCTGGGTTCAGGGACAGCTATGGAAGTGGCAGCAGTAGCTGCAATGGGTCCATGATTACAGCTTCCTGGTCTCTGGAGCACTGTTCTGAGATGGGCTTTCCTACTCAATAGTCCCAGTGGTGGGATCAGAGTGATGGGTTTTGTTCTGTTTTAGGAGCAATTCATGGAGGCCCATCCCAGAATCCAATTTTACTGTCTTTCCAACAATTTTGTAAACACTGAATTCCCTACAGTGAATCTCTTACTACTTAAAATACCTGGAATAGCTTTGGTTTTTGTTACCAGGGTGCTTGACAGTTATATCAGATTATTATATGCACCCTAAAGCAAATAAAATTTTCAAAGAAATTAGAGGTCTTTTACCCGTTTTCTTTAAATCAACCCTCTTTACTTTTTTAAACCCGATAGACCTGTCATCATGATTAAAGTAAATAACACAATGCAAATTATTTCCTTTAGAAAAACCACAGCACTTAGTATTTCTATAACCTCATTATATGACTATAGAAGAAACATTATTGTTTCAATAACATCCTTAAATTCTTTTTCTAAGGCAGAGAAGGATAAGCAAACAAGTAGGTGGACATAAATAAATCATTGTTAAATTATGGAAAAAGAACAAAGAAAATACTTTCACATTTATCTCTCCATTTGTCACTTGAAGAAATGGAACTTAAAGAAAAAACAAAACAAATCATTATATAGGATATCAACATGAACCATCAGTCTGACCTTAAATAAGTCATTCCATAGTGCTCTGACTCAGATCTTCCTTCTGTGAAATATGAAGAGTAAGACACGTGAGTTGCCTGGATTTCAAGGTTGTTGTCAAGAAGAAGAATATTCGATAATGTCCTTGCATATTCTTGGGAAAGAACTTGTAAGTTTTGGGTATTATTAAACTTGGATTATATACTGTATTATTTTTATTGCTAACACTTCGTAAAGTGTCACCAAAATTTGAAATTAACCATATATAGGAGATTGATATAATTAAATAGGGCACATCTAACCTAATTTTCTCTTTCAAAATTGTAGTTTCAGTCAGCACTGTAAAAGAGCTCTGTCCATAGATGCGATAATGAAATATATCCCAAGGTTAAACCAGGACTTCTCTGAAACCCCTTAGGGATCAGTTCAATGCTAAAAATAATTCACTAATAAATGTTCCTCATTTTAAATTCCCTTCTCAGAAATAATTAAAGGGTAAAATTTAGAGACCAGTAAATTTCAGGTTAACTGCCACATTTTTATCTAAGTTTTTTCTTTGTTTGTTTAGATTTGTGATACTTAAGCCATATATCAATGTACTCAGTGAAAACACTCCTTTAGGATATGTCAGTTATGCTGAACAAAGGGAGAAAAATTAGTCATGTATCTTTGACTTAGAATAAGATTTTCATTTCTATTAAGTTTACTATAAAATCAAACTGATACCTCCTGCTTATATTTTCTATATGATTTTTCATTGGTTCAAGCAAAGCTAGATGTCAGAGTTGATTTTAATATAAGCAGAAAAGTAATTTGAGCTTTAGGGTTTGACTATTTCTCTATTACCAAGGTGAGAACAAATGTATTTCTTTCAATCTGCAGTTATGAAAGTCACTTATATACTTGAGTCATCATATCTATTTTAAGTAGCAAGGATAGAAATTTCAAAATGATTACATTTCTATAGCTAATGCTTAAAGGGAGTTTAATGTGATGGTTAGATGCACAAACTCTGGCGATGACTGCATGAGCTCAAATTCTGCCACAGCAATTTATTAGCTGGGTGAATTTGGAAAAATTACTTAACTTTCCTATATTTTTCTGTCTGAAAA
>NW_012139413.1:12216720-12218346 GCF_000956105.1 Propithecus coquereli
AAGACAAACAAAAGCTGTGGGAGTTCATCACCACTAGACCTACCTTATAAAAAATGCTAAAGGGAGCTCTTCAAGTTGAAATAAAAGGGCACTAACTAGCAACATGAAACTACATGAATGTATAAAACTATAAAAATTACAATATAGTCAAATTCCAAATACTCCAATAGTGTAATTATGGTGCATAAATCACTTTTAACTCAAATATAAATGTTAAAAGACAAAAGTATTAAAAATAATAATAGCTATAATAATTTGTTAATGGATGCACAGTATTAAACAAAGTAAATTGTGACATCAAAAACTTAAAATGTGTGAGGGGGAGTAAATGTGTATAGTGTTTGTATCAATAGAAGTTGTAATCAGCTTAACATAGACTTTTATAACTATAAGATGTTTAATGTATGCCCCATGGTAACTACAAAGGAAAAATCTGTAGTAGATACACAAGTGTATAGTGTTTGTATGCAGTAGAAGTTCTAACCAGCTTAAAATAGACTTTTATAGCTATCAGATGTTTAATGTAAGCCCCATTGTAACCACAAAGCAAAAATCTGTAGTAGACACAGAAAAGATAAAGGAATTAAAGCATACCACTACAGTATATCATCAAATCACAAGGGAGAGCAAGAGAAGTAAAAAGGAACTAGAAAACAGAAAACAATTAAATAATTAAACAATTAAATAACAATTAATTAAACAATTAAATAAAACAATTAAATAAATGGCAATAAGTCCTTACCTATCAATAATTAGTTTAAATATAAATGGACTAAATTATTTAATCAAAAGATATAGAGTGGCTACATGGATTAAAAAAAAAAGACCCAATTATATAACTCCTATAAGAGACTCACTTCAGCTTAAGGACACACATAGGCTGAAAGTCCAGAAATAGAAAAAGATATTTGACACAAATGAAAACCAAAAGAGAGCAAAAGGAGTATTTGTTATTTATATCAAAGAGATTTTAAGTCAAAAACTGTAAAAGGAGAAAAAGACAGTGATTATATAATGAGAAGGAGTTAATTATATCCAACAATTATAATTATGTATATGCCCAACATCAGAGAACATAAATAAATGAGACAAATATTAACTAATCTGAAAAGAGAAATAGCAATACAATGTAGTATTCCAAGATAGTGTTTGTGGTGAATCAGATGTAATATAAACTTTAAAAAATAAAGAGAAACATGAGAGGATTGCTGCATAGCTACACATTAGTGAAAAGAAAGTGTTCTAATTGCCACCCTGTACATTTGTTGAGTATCCTCTCTATCCTGGACTATGCTAAGTCTTGAGAATATTTAAAGATGTGTAAGACTTGCACTTATATCATTGCCAAGCATAAAAAGAGAGAGAGAGTAGAGTATTCCAGGCATACATAAAGGCACAGAGGTGGGAATACGTATGCATTGCTCAGATCACATGGAATAAATATAAGTAAGTTAGAGTTACAGGAACTAATGTCAAGGAACATTGTCTAGAAGATTTGTGAAGGGTCTTGAAGATCATTGTGTACTAAAACGATGGTTAATTGTCTGCACCGATGCTCTGAGTAAAATGTGAAGTATAACAACCTAGCTAACCTAGCTATTGAAACTCGACTGACAACTAATATAA
>NW_012139413.1:12219636-12222644 GCF_000956105.1 Propithecus coquereli
AAACAGTGCCTGTTTCAGGCAAGTGCTCAATAAGCTATTGTCACTCACTGAACAAGATATGACACTGTCTCACTTCCTTGTCCACAGGGCCTATCATATTGAGAAGCTTGACTTCTCATATGTCCAGGGCCAAAACAAAATTCTTTCTTATACTTCACACATAGGTTATATTAAATAACAGAAAGCAAAACAGTAGGAAATAATCACAAATTAGTAAGCTCAAGAATTGGGCTCACTCTTGATGTTTCCACAAACATATGCCCACAATTTTCTATATGATTAGAATACATGAAGAGGTAGTAAAACAAATCTAGACATCTCTAGCATTAGAAACATACATATTTGAAAGCATTTAACTGCTTAATTGTATTCCTCGGCTTTCATGGAATAGTTAATAAATTGCAGTCACTTGGATAAAGCATTTCCCCCCAAATGTGTGTCTATTGAACTTTAGTTTCTTAGGATGCTAAGGGAGAAGGAAGGGATACTATAGTCAAATAAGTTAAATAAATTGAGAAAAATTGCATACTATATTCTTTCTTGCAAATTCACATTATTCATTAGTATATTATAGTCTTAAAGAAACCTATTTAGTTATGTTTAATCAACCTCTTCCAAATATTTGATCATAAGATCAATTTGTTTTCATTACTCTGTCAGATATTCTATAGTACTAATAATACAAAGGATGTGGCTTGGGAAATGACAGCATAGAAAGATAATGACAAGGTCTCTAAGCATATTTATTTATGCAAACATTCCATTATCTGAATATCAAAGTATAGTTGTTTTAGTTTATTCAGACCTTCTTGAAGTACTTGACATGGACAAGAGTGACATCAGCAAGATGGTGGAATAGGAGTTTTCTACCATCGTCTTCCCACAGTGGACTGATTTTGACAATTATCCATGGATGAGAGTACCTTTGCAGGAAGCTAGTGGTTCAGTGGAGAAGTTCCAGTACACCGTTAGAGAAAAAAAAAAAATGAAAATGGATGCATTGAAAAGGGTAAGACCAGTTTTCCATTTGCCTACATCACCCCTCCCCCAAGGCAGCGCAGATTCCTGTCAAAAGAGACCACCCTCAGCCTGAAATTTCTCCCACGGGGGAAAGTAGAACACAGTGAATGAGTGCCTAGCTGCTCCAGTTATGTGGGACACTTCCCAAGAGGCCCACCTCTCTTTTATCCGACCCAGGATACGGAGGGGATCAGCATGGCTAAGTGGCTGCGAGAGGCTGGGAGCAGGCAAAAAAGGAGAGGACTCAGAGCAACCAGGACTCAAAATTCAGAAAAGGGTATGCATACTCTTTTCACAGACTCCATCAGGAGGCCCACTCATGAACCATTTGGGACACCTCCTCCCTGTGGTCAGCTCCCTGCATGTGCTCCTCAAAGAGTAAGTGCAAGCCTTTACAAATGGATTGTGAGCACGTTAAGTCAACAGGGCCAACTCTGCAGGATTGAGAGAGGGCATATAAAATTGAGCATTTCAAGGCACTGCCTTAGAGGAAACAAAAAGGAGGCTCCCAGAACCCAGCCTGGTTTGCAGGATCAAGAGATGGCATGCAATCTTAAGAATTCCCTCTTTCTCTTCAAGAGGGTGGAGTGGGTACATTCAAAGAAAAAGTCTGAGATAGCCTAAGAAGCCTTAGCCAGGCTGACTTGTGGATGCGTTTCTCTCAAAGCCAGTCAGTAAAGACCAAAGGTGACTGCTGCGAAGATAGCTGTTTAAGACTTTGACATACATGAAAAAAGAAGGATACATGACACTACCAATTGAACACAATAATTTTCCAGTAACCAACTCCCCCAAATGGAGATAAACTGTTTGACAAAGAATTCAAAATAATTATTTTAAGGATGTTCAGTGAGCTGCAAGAGAACACAGACAACTCAATGATATCAGTAAAACAATACATGAACAAAATGATGTCAACAAACAGATAGAAATCATAAGAAAAAAATCATAATTTTGGAGATGCAGAATTCAATGAATGAAATTAAAAACACAATAGAGTTTCAACACTATACTTGATCAAGCAGAGGAAAGAATTTGTGAACTCAGGTCATTTTAAACTATGAAGTCAGAGAAGAGAAAATAAAAAGAAATGAAGAAAACTTATGGGATTTATGGTACACCATCAAGAGAAATAAGATATGCACTAGGAAGTCTCAGAAAGAAGAAAGAGATAAAGGGGCAGGAAATTTATTTAAAGAAACGCAGTAGTCCTCCCTTATCTGTAGTTTTGCTTTTTGTGGTTTCTGTTATGTGTGGTACAGTACAAAAAGATATTTTGAGAGAGAAAAAGAGAGAGAGAGGGAGAGAGAAACCATATTTATATAACTTTTATTACAATGTATTATTATAAAAATTGTTTTATTTTATTATTAGTTATTGTTGTTAATCTCTCACTGTGCCAAATTTATAAATTAAACTTTAGCATAGTTATATATTGTAGGAGAAAACATAGTATATATAGGGTTCAGTATTATCCATGGTTTCAGGCAGCCACTGGGGGAGGCAGGGCTTGGGATGTATCTCCCATGGATAAAAGGGGGCTACTATAATAGCTAAAAACTTCCCAAATCTTGGGAAAGTTATGGACATCCAGGTATATGAGGCTCAAAGATACCCAAATAGTTTTAAATAAAGAAGATTTTACCAAGACACATTATAATCAAATTGTCAAACATTAAAGAAAATTTTGAAAACAGCAACAGAGAATAAATACTGCATATAAGAAAATCCCATTAGACTATTAGTAGACTTCTAAATATAAACTTTGCCAGACAAAGAAAACCTGATGGAGTTTGTCACCACTAAATCTGCCTTACAAGAAATGCAAAAGGGAGGTCTTCAAGCTGAAAATTAAGGATGTTAATTAGTAATATGAAAAAGTATGAAGGTATAAAACTCACTGCTAAAGGTAAGTATATAGTCACATTCAGAATAGTCTAATACTGTAGTGGTGGTGTATAGCTCACTTTTACCCTAGTAAAAATTTT
>NW_012139413.1:12223990-12267928 GCF_000956105.1 Propithecus coquereli
TGAATGTATATGATTCTGAAAAATTCTTTCTTTATTTCTGCTAACAGTGGCCTAGTAGATTCAGAATCAATAAATTTTCCAGTGCTTTTCAAGAGAATTTTGATATTATTGGGAACAAATAGTTCTAAATATTAAATGAAGCCTGAATTTTTGCAATGTTCTTTCTGAATTTAAACATTCATGAAACTTTCATATTTGGGGAAAAACTTTGTTGTTTATACATACTTACCCAGAATCTACACAATCACAAAATTCCTTAAGTTTCTGACAGCAAAAAAAGAAACTGAATAACTAAATACAGGAAATCATAATTGGAACAGATTCAAGAGGTGGAGAATCTGTTTAAAACAGACAACTTAACAGATGTAGTCTAGTCAATGGTTATATTTGCATAAGCGTCAAAGTCAAACAAACATGTCTGAAATCCCATTGGTAAAACACTTTATGATTTAAAAAAAAAATTCTTTTTTGGTTGGCAAAAGCTCCTTTACAGATTTACTGTATTCCATCAATAGAAGACTGACTGCTGAGGAAATTCAAAATACACACATGAAAGTGGAAAATTATAGTGTGACAAGTGAAGAATTGGAATGGGTTCACCCTAAAGCAGAGCAAAATACCAGTCACTGTCGTGGTCCCCCCAGGAGGCCTGAGTCTGGCAATGCACAAATTCCAGAACACAAGAGTGGAGCAGCAACAACACAGGTGTGCAGAAATCTTGCAGTCAGAGGGATGGAAATGCCAACCAATGCCTCTTTCTGTTTGCAGCCATTTAAATTCCAATCCTGATGAATAAGTGATCTAGGGGTCAATGGGAATGGAGAGACTGCATCTCCCCCTCTCCCCCCAAATTAAACATTGAAAGCAGCAGAATTCCTCTTTCATTGGAAAGCATGATTTTAAAGTTTTGCTTCTCACTGAATAAAAATTCCAAGTTAGAAATAAAAGCACATTGATCCATAGATTAATCCAGATATTTTCATGTGTTGTAGGCCTGTCATATACCTGATGGAAATGCCACAGGGTCAGAAAATCCTGCTGTCTAAGAAGGAATTTCTCTTCTGCTCTCCTGCTCATTGATGTCTGCGAAAAAGGTGACACTATAGTTTGTTGTGGGCTTGATACAAAGCATTTAAGTCAGAGCCCATAAGTTTAGGGTCTTTTTTCCCTCTCTCTTAGGAATTATTGGAAATGATAACTTAAAATTATTTTGTTACTTATTTTGGGAGAAGTAATTATATTATTGGGGGAGAAATAATTACATTATTTTTCTGAACCTCCTGAGCTTCGCAGTAACAGTAAAGGATCTATACACTACTGCTAAAAATGGTTCAGAAACAAAAGTTTCTTAACCACCTGCTGTTTACTTCATTTGACAATATCAAGGGACAGTGCTTCTGACGTTTCCATAGAAATTGGAGTAGTGGGCAGGAGAGCTATAAATAAGGAGGAGCAATGCGCTGGGATTGGGCAAAGGCTTTATATTAAGAGCAGCATTCTGTCTTATCCTAATTAGTGTAACTTACACATTCTGCAAACATGTATTGAACAACTTCTGAAAACAAGACTCTTTTTGCCTTCACTAAGATTTCCACATGTCAAAGAAAGATACCAGTACTAGTTATACAAAAACTCACTTTGAAATAACCTGTCAGCAGGAGGCAAAATCAAAACAAAAGAGGGAAACTTTGGTTTGAATAGGCAGAGATCCCAGCAATTTCCTGGATACCAAACATGGAAGTTTCCAGTGGCCTCACTTTAAAGACAGGAATCTGAGGTGAGGTCACTTCTCTAAGTTAATACTGTTAGAAAGTTGTAGGAACAAACACACCCAGTTCTCTAGATTCCCAGTTCAATTGCATTTTTTTTAGTATTATGCTATCACTCTTAACATAAACAAAATCCACGTTGCTTAAAACATTGCAATCTAAGGCAAATCTTCAGATCCTCTGGTGTGCTGGGGTGGAGGGAGTTGGGAAACAGTAGGAGACAGTGGAGATTTCATATTCTTGAATATACTGAGTACTGTGCTAGGTGCTGCCATTCTGGATCTCTTTAAATCCTTACGAGAACTCTGTGAAATCAATGCTATCCTTACCATTTTCCAGATGAGGAACATGAGGCTCAGGGAAGCTACAAAATTTACCCAGACACACATATTTTATCAGTAGTGGACTTAGGATTTGAACTTTCTGCCTTCAAATTCTTTGCTCTTTTTACTGCACCTTAATTATTGCCTGTTAGAGGATGTCTTGCATTTCTTCATAAATGAGTCCAATTTTTGCCTGCCACCTGGCTTTTTATGACTGTCCAGATTGATTTTTCTTTTAAATTTACATTTTGCAACTGTGGGCTTTTTCCCTTTCCATTTATCTCTTGCCTCAGTCATGAGGTTGGGAAAAAATAAGAAATATGCTGGTTTTTGTTTGGACTGAGAATGTTCCAAAATATTTGGCTGCACCTCAAAACCCTGTTAAAATAATATTATTTATAACTTTCTGCTTGGCCAATTTTATTTTAAGTTTTGGCTATTTCCCCCATGAAGCCGTTCTTTCTCCTTGATGGTAAAGTTTGCTGCTTGAAAGCCTTAATCCCAAAGTATTTTTCAAATAAGACTCAGGTTTTTGTTTTTATGATGAATAGAAACTTGTTAGACAATAGCCCCAGCCACCATGAAGCAGTTCACCTCAGCATCTCAATCTCAGCAGCTGTGGTGTAGGGTGTTGGCAGAAAGAATGCCATGGGTTTACATGTGAACCGTCAGCCCCAGCCACAAAACATGAACTGTTTGGTGCGCTGATGGACTGCACTTCAGGGCTGGGCTTTGGGGCATGGCTGTTTCCCAGAGTGCCTTCTGAGGGATACAAAGTACTCAGCGAGGCTATTGTTGTTAGCAGATTTGTTTAGCTGCCTTAGCAGCTTAGGACCTTTCATTGACTTTTGTGAGATGATTTGGTTTTCAGACAGAGATGAGGGAAAAGACAGCCAGCAGAATCATTACAGTGGAACACCCCCCACAAATAGTGGGGAGGCGGGCTTTTGACTGGACACACCGGAAAGAGAAGACCTGTCTTTGCTTCCGCGTGTAATCGAACACTATCTAAAATTGATGGCAAAGCAATGTGAATCACAGAGTCCAAGGATTTGTTATTTAGAAATAGGCAGATATGGTTTCTCTGAAAGGCCATTTCCCTTCAGATGAAAATGATGGTCAGTGAAGCAGCAGTTCACAGTGAAAGGACAATACTTCTCCCCCAGGAGCAGCTACCCTAAAGGAAAGTGGGCCGAGAGAGAGACTGAATAATTAACCTAAAAATGTGATTACATAACTGCTAAAATTCCACAATTTCACAGCCCTGTGGCCTCAATTCAATCTTTAGAGACATTCCTCTCCCAGTGGTTGCTAGTGCCACCGCTCTCGTTTCCCCATCTCCCTGCCTCCCTGGGAGCTGAACACCTATTGATTTTCCCAGAATCCCAAGCTGTCTCCATAATAGGATGATTTGGTGGATGTCCTGTCAAATGGCAAAGCAAGCCTCTGCCAGACTGAGCATTAGAACATGGTGTTTTTAATAGAAATGTGAAATATCGATGCAATTATAAATCAATAAAAATCCAGAGGGAAAGAATCTCATCTGAAGGAAGATATTTAAGTTTTTTCTTTTTTTCCTTCATAAAGAAAAATTGAATCAGGAAACCAAATTTATGAGGTAAAAATTGTCAACAAAGTATTCCTAGCTGTTGCTGGGGCTGAGTAAAAAAGAAAGCTAAATCATGCATGCAGTGTGAGTATGTGAAATGACACATTTTAGTATATTGGGGGGTCAAATTACCTCTCTTCTTTCACTTATACTTTTTGGCCATTGTCCAAAATTGTTATTGTTTTAATGGTATGGGTAATGCAGTTCTCTTATGCCTTTTCCAAAATTCCACATTTCCCCCTAATTTTGCTTTCTGTATTTTAGAAGATGTCTGTGGATTACTAAGGTGTGTTTTGTGTTCTTCAGAGCTCATGGAGCTTGCCTAACATACCTGCCGTAACTTATGATGCAGAAGCCTATGGAGAACTGCACTGCAATAGGCAGCAGTGCCAAGGCACACTGCCAAGCTGAAGATAAATCTGATAGCATCGCTAGTAGGGGTAAGGGAGTAAGGTATAAAAAGTTCCACAGAGAGATGGTGTGATCAGAGGGATAGTCCATTAAATTGGGTGGAGGTGCAGTGCTATGGTCTAAGTTGGTGTCTCCTCCTTCCATCCTCCCTCCCAAATTCATATTTCATACGTTGGAACCTAATACCTCTTGTGATAGAATTAAGAGGTATGGCATTTGGGAAGTGACTAAGTCACTATGGTTCCACCAGTATGAATGGGATTAGTGCCCTCATAAAAGAGGCTTGAGTAAGACCCCTTGCTCCTTTCTTCCATGTGAGAATTCAGCAGCAAGTCACCATCTATGAATCCCTTTCTAGACACCAAATCTACTGGTGCCTTGGTCTTGGACTTCCCAGCCTCCAGAACATTAAACAATAAATTTTTGTTGTTTATATTAATAAATTACCTCGTATAAGGTATTCTGTTATAATAGCCCAAACAGACTAATATACACAACAAGCAAATTTATCACTCATTGTAGCCTAAATCTGTCCTTCATTATTGAGGGTTATTTCTTATGCTAGACACAGGTAATCTTTGCCAACCTCTTACAGAAGTTCTAAACTGGTGGAGGAAAATGCAGAAGTGTGAGAGAAGGAAGGGCAAATATGTGTGGGAGAGAGATGAAAAATGGATCAAGAGTGTTGGAATGGGAGAAAAATTTCTTGGTTTTGACATCATTTTCAAAAAATCATAGTTACCAAGATAAAAATGTTACAATTACCCAAAATTATGATAAAAATTATGAGATTTTTTAATCCAAGTGATACAAAGATAAGAAAGTATGATTATAAATATGATCATGTGCCACATGATGGAGTTGCAGTCAATGAAGGGCAGCATATATGATAGTGGTCTCATTATGATACTGTATTTTTACTGTACCATGTTTAGATACGCAAATACTTGCCATTGTGTTACAGTGGCCTACAGTACTCAGTAAAGTAACATGTTGTACCGGTTTATAGCCCAGGAGCAATAGGCTGTACCATATAGTGTAGCAGCTATACTACCAGGGTTTGTGTAAGTATGATCTATCATGTTTGCACGATGACAAGATCACCTAACAACCTGTTTCTCAGAACATATCCCCATCGTTAAGCAATGCACGATTGTATTCATATATGTGATGATAGCAAGCGGACAGAATTACTATGTCATCATCAGAGCTTTGTGCCAAGATGTTCATAGTTTTTCTTGTTTCTTTTTCTGTGTCAATAAAGAAATTGTAAATTTTTAAATAATTTATTAAGGTTAACAGTAATGACCTATTTCACAATTTATTTAGCTAATTTCACGTACTTTAAAAATTTCTCTCTTATTTTCAATGACTATAACTCCTTTGGACTTCTAGAAAGTTCAAAGAGAGAGAAAGTCCGTCGACCAACCCAGTTTTCACAGTCCCACCTCCATCACCACATCTGTCCCTTGCATATCACCATGGTTTTGGTTTGTAACCTGATGAAACATGGGAACTGGTGGGTCCAGTTCTGAAAGGTTCCTTAGAAATTTAGCCTTAGTGGACAAAGTGAAAAGATATTTCAAAACTGAGAATTTAGTAAATGTATTAAATTCTCAGTTTTGAGGAAAAGTACTTTCATCTTCATCTCTGTTTATATATTTTTTATATTTTTAAAAATTAAAATTGTAATACAACTGTACTAAGGGTGACTGGAAAATTTGGACTATGGAGGGGAAAAAGACAGTATCTGGTTTGCAGTAATAGAAATCTCGAGGGATCTAACAAATGGAATATTTATAAAAATTATAATCTGTACTTTTCCTGGATGCTATTGTTAATGGAAGAATTAAACATTCATAAGTATTATGTAGTGACTTTGTTTTCAAAAACTTTGTTGTTAGTTATTTGTAGAAATTATATAGTTATCTGACTCTGGGTGTTCCTGCAGCATACAGCAGTATAGACAATCCTGAGTTTACCCTAAAATTTGAAGTGAATGCCTAGATCCATCCTTAGGGTCGGGGCAATGTAACATGAAGATTGTTTTTATATTTTTAATTTCAAATGGAAACATCACTTAATGAACCCAAGCTTTGCCAAAGGCCCACTTGATGATGTTTATTTGGCTTAGTAAAATAGTTTAAGAAACCTATTTGCCTTGGAAGGGTGAGAAGGGATTGAAAAGGAGAACCATTTGTCCTTCAAAAGGAACTTATTCAGTTGTTTGGATGTGGAATTTTATATAATAGCATTGCATCCTCTGAAGTGACAGAGTCATATGAGCCAAAATTACTCATGGAAAATGTGTTTAGACATATCCTAAATTATTTAGAATGAGGCTCAATATTTCTATTACTGAAATAGTATACACGGGGCCTTATAGAGTCAATACATGATGCAAGAGTAAAGTTTTCACCAAGAACTTGGAAATGGCATCACCTTCAGTGCGTTAATTTGGTAAAATTTACATATAACAGATTGGATTAGCCTTCTCTATGGGTAAACCAAGAGATACCTATAAATGTAGGACTGGAAAGTCTTGATAACATCTAAAACTCTAATCGAGGGGAAAAGAAGGATGGGAATAAGCTGAATTTGATCAATTTTATGATACACTTTTCTAGATAGGCAGGATTAAAAGAAGATACTTTTAGCCTGGAATAATTAAAAAGAAATCTCAAGAACTAAAATTTGTCAGAATATCTTCAGCACTTCTTAGGGGGAAAGAATGTTCTCGTTAGTCCTGCAAATTCCCTAGACCTTATGGCAGGAAAATTCTGCAGTGTGGATAAATGCATCTGGCCTTTGTAGCTCAATGGCACACATCTTTAAGACTATCTGCCTCAAGCAAGTTACTGGTTATAATTTAGCTTCTCATGTGTGTTATCTTATAGGAAAAAATGTCTGATCAACTGATTTCTTGTCTTCTTAGGAGATATTTTTCTCTAAGTACATTGATAATTGACTTGCTGGTTTCTATACCATGTTCTTAATGGTTTGACTAGTGGGAGTTGGTTCCTCAGAAGCTGATCACTTCTAAGGGTGAAGACAACATTGAGTTTTATAGCTTAAGTGCTGGTGACCCCATAGTGACACTCTTTGGCCTTCCCCTGGTGGAGGAAGGAGCTGACATTAATGCTGTTTCGTCTTGCTCTAACTGAGCATCAGGTATTCTCAAACTCAGTGAAGTGGTTTCCCAATGAAGGGAATAGAGTTAAAGAAAGACTGAGGTGACAAAAAATAGTGTTTGAGAAAATCAAATACTAAGAGAAGAGAAACTGTGGGATAAAAAATATTGGATAAATGAAAGAAGAAAAGTATTTTCATTATACTTTATATTCTTTGTATTTTAATATATTTATTTTCCAGGTCACATACGGTGAAAATACATTGCATTTGGAATGTTAAAAATAAATAGAATATGAATACTTTACTCTCCTCAGTCCTTAATCACCTCCAACGTCATATTTACACTAGCATCTCTTTGAATGATTCAGATATAACTAACTTTTATTGGGCATCTAGTGTGTGCAGATTGTGTGGCGGACATTTTATATACTACATTTCATTGAATTATTTTTACCAAAAGTAATTGGCTAATTCTGTCAAAGCAGTAATTAGACTATTTTCCTTTAATCTTGAGACTAATTTTAAATGACCTCAGAAAAACGAATTTAGTTCCTCTTCCCTCCCAACATCCCTAAAATGGAATATCAATTATTATTATTATTTTTAACAATGGAACATAGTAAAAGGCTTGACTAGGCTCTTCACTTTACAGGGAGAGTAACCGAGTGAGTGAGTGCTGAAAGACCTGGATGCAGCCCTGGAGAGGTTAAGCGCTTGCTAAAGGAGCAAGGAACAGTTTTTCTCCTTGTCTAATAAAGAAGTAATAGTTTTCCTTTACCCTTACTTTGTGTCAAATATATGAGATTAATGAGGTTTTTAAAATATTGCTACAAGTTGTTCGGTGTCCTCTTATCTTCTGTTTATCTGACTTTATCCCTTCGGGGGTATTGTTCCCTTCCGTTTTATACATAGGGAACCTGCCTTCGGGCAACCAACTTTGCTCCAGGGCGTTAAGGCTCTCTGGTCGAGTCAAGCTGGTTTCTTCCTTCTGTCCCTGATTCTTCTGCCTTCTTGGTGATTTTGTGTTGAGTGCTTTGATAGCTTTGTGTCGTAAAGCCCTTTTAAATGAAATTGTATTTATTGGGGAAGGACATCAGTAAAAAGATATTGTTAAATTACTTTAATCAAATATCTTTGTCTTGATGAATGCGGTCTCAATTATGGCAATTTTTAAAAACATAGATTTTGAAGTTCTTTTGCAAAAATAAGACTACTCACTATGGGTAAAAAAAGTGAGGAGCAATTTTATTCTCACTTTGAAGCACAATCAGATTTAAATAGTACTGATACAATAAAAATCTGGTGGATTGGGATCCAGAGACCTGGGTTCCGGCTTTGGCTTTGTTCCTAAGTAATGTTAAGGAGATCACTTCAACCATTTGCTTCTTAGTTTCCTCTTCTAAAATGGTGAGATTGAAATAGATGACTTTTTTAGGATATCTAGAAGTTCTAAGACTACAGGCATTGTGTTTTAACAACATCCTTTTAGACAAAAATCAAAAGTATTCTAAAATTATAATTTTATATTTCAGAGGCATCAGTGAGGGTCTAATATCAAATAAACTGGTACATAATGACATTGCTATCTTGATCTCACATGCTGTAGATATGAATACATACCTTCAAGAGTTTTAAATAGCATCGATTAAAATGTTTTGAGAAGGCACACCCTTTGATCTTTTGTTGAAAACAAAGTCATCCAATAGAAACATAATCTGAGCCATATACATAATTTAAATTTTCTAATAGTCACACTAAAAAGTTTAAAAAGTCAAATTAATTTTACTATTATATTTTAGTTAATCTGATATATCCAAAATACTATTGCTTCGACAGGTAACAATAAAAAAAATTTAATGAGATATTTTGCGTTTTTTTAAAGCTGAGTCTTAAAATCTGGTGCATATTTTTTACTTACAGCACACTTCATTTTGAATTAGCCATATTTTAAGTGCTCTATAGCCATGCATGGCCAGTGACTACCAAAACACACAGTGCTAGTCTAGATAAAATACTTTATTCTAATCATAACTTTAAAGACTGCATATTAAAAATATATGAAAAACTCCTCCATATCTTTGTATTCAACTGAATTTCAATTAACCTTTTGAGAAGATTGTGTTTGCCTGGCTTTTGACAATGTGGCCACTTTCACACAGCACAAGCTGCAGGGATGTCAATCATCTTTTAGAGAGTGTTGGTTGTGCAACGAATCCCAATTATCCAGCATCCATGACAGAGGTTGTGATGGCTTTGCCTGGAATTTCAAAAACGGACTCAACTTGAAAGTGACATATTTCATTGTGTTCATTGCAAAATTGATGCCTTATCAGAAAACCTATTTTTCTACTGCTTCTGGAATAGTGACCACTGTAAACAGATTTATAAAGGTTTCATATGTACTGCAGACAGTTCTTTAGCTAGGTCCAAAGCAGAGAAAGTCCTCGTTTGTTCTTTATTGCAAATGTTTTGCACAACATTGGGCTATGTATTTGAATAGAGATGTTACATAATAAATCAGGTTTTTGAGCTAAAACATTTAAACAAACTTCTTGTTTCTTTTTTTTTGGCCCCATATTTATTTATTTAAAATTTATTATTAATACTGTTTTTATTACCAAATCAAAATTGTATACATTTATGGGATTCAATATAATGTTTTGATACATGCATATAATGTGCCATCACTAAATCATGCTGATAAACATGTCCATCACCTCACCTTATCATTTTTTTTGTGAGACATTTGAAACGTACTCTCAGTTATTTAGAAATGTATAATACGTTATAATTGACTATAGTCACCCTGCTGTGCATAGCTCTCAAAACCAATTATTTCTGCTTATCTGAAACTTTGTACCCTTTGGTCAACAACTTCCCATTCCCTCCCTTCCCACCTTCCCAGCCTCTGGTAATGATCATTCTACTCTCTACTTAAGTAAGTTCAACTTTCTTAGATTTTACATATCAATGAGATCATGCAGTATTTGTCTTTCTGTGCCTGGCTTATTTCACTTAGCACAATGCTCTTCAAAGCCACCCATGTTGCCACAAATGACAGAATATCCCCCTTTTTAAAACTGAATGGTATTCCATTGTGTGTGTGCGTGTGCGTGTGTGTGTGTGTGTGTGTACATATATACACAGACACCACATTTTCTTTATTCATTCATCTGTTGATGAACATTTAGGTGGTTTCCATATCTTGGCCATTGTGAAATAGTGCTGCAATGAACATGGGGGTGCAGATATCTCTTCAACATATTGATTTCAGTTCCTTTGGATACATAACCAGAAGTGGGATTACTAGATTGAGTGGTGATTCTGTTTTTTGGTTTTTGAGGAAGCTCCGTACCCTTTACCAAAATGGCTATGCTAATTCACACTTTCACCAACACTGTATAAGATTGCCACTTTTTCCACATCCTCTCTAACACTTGATATTGTTAATCTTTTTGATAAAAGCCATACTAACAGGTATGAGGTGATATCTAATTGTGGCTTTAATTAGCATTTCCCTAACTATCAGTGATGCTGAGCATTTATTCATGTACTCATTAGCCATTTGTACATCTTCTTTTGAGAAATATTTTGGGTCCTTTGCCCATTTTTTAATCAGCTCATTTTTTTCTTGATATTGAGTTGTTTGAGTTCCTTTTATATTTGGGATACTAATCCCTTATCAGATGTACGGTTTGCAAATATTTTCTCTCATTTTATGGGCTGTCTCTTCACTTTGTTAATTATTTCCTTTGCTATGCAAAGCTTTTTAGTTTGATGCCATCCCATTTGTCCCATTGTTGCTTTTGTTGCTTGTGCTTTTAGGGTCATATCCAAAAAATGATTGCCTAGACCAATGTCATGTAGAGTTTCCTCTAAGTTTTCTTCTGGTAGTTTTACTGTTTCAGGTCTTACATTTAAGTCTTTAATTCATTTTGAATTAATTTTTGTATAGGCTGTAAGACAAGGGTCTAATTTCATTCTTCAGCATGTGGCTATCTAGTTTTCTCAACACCATTTATTGGAGAGACTATCCTTTCCCCATTATGTGTTCTTGGCACCTTTGTAAAAAATCAGTTGACCAATTTATTTCTGAGTTGTCTATCTTGTTCCATTGGTCAATGTATCCATTTCTATGCCAGTTCCATGCTGTTTTGATTACGATAAAAATAGCAAATGAGCAAATACGGACAATTTCATTTCTTCCTTTCTAATTAGGATGCCTTTTATTCTTTCTCTTGCCTTAATTGCTCTGCCTAGGGTTTCCAGTACTATGCTGAAAAGCGGTAAGAGTGAGGATCCTTTTATAGCCCCTAATCTTTTAGAGGAAAAGCTTTAACCTTTCACCATTGAGAATGATGTCAGCTACAGGTTTTTCATATATGGCCTTTATTGTATTGAGGTATATTTCCTCTATACCTAAGCTGTTAAGAAGTTTTATCATGAAAGGGTGTTGCATTTTGTCAAATGCTTTTTCTGCATTTACTGAAACAATCATATGATTTTTATCTTTCACTGTATTAAGGCAGTGTATCACATTTATTGGTTTGCAAAGGTTAAACCATCACTGTATCCCAGGGATAAATTCCATTTGTTCATGGTGAGTGATTCTTTTAATGCATTCTCGAAGTCAATTTGCTAACTTTTTTTGAGGATTTTTGCATTTTGTTCTTCAGGGATATTGGATTATAATTTTCTTTTCTTGCAGTATCTTTTTCTGGCTTTTGTATCAGGGTTATTCTAGTCTCATAGAATGAGTTTGTAAATATTCCCTCCACTTCAAAGTTTTGGAAGAGTTTGACAAGAATTGGTATTAGTTCTTCTTTAAATGTTCGGTAGAATTCAGCTATGAAGGCATCTGGTTTGGGGCTTTTCTTTGACAGCAGACTTTTTATTATTGATTCAATCTTCTTCCTCATTATTGGTCTATTTAGATTTTCTATTCATGATTTAGTCTTGGTAGTTTGTATGTGTCTAGGAATTTATTCATTTTTTCTAGGGTACCCAATTTGTTGGTGTATAATTGCTCATAGTAATTTCTCATGATCCTTTTCATTTCAGTGGTATCAATTGTAATGTCTTCTCTTTCAGTTCTGATTTTATATATATTTGAATAGTCTTTCTTTTTTCCATAGTTAGTCTAGCTAAAGGTTTGTTGTTTTTTTATATTTTCAAAAAACCAACTCATAGTTTTGTTGATTTTTTGAAATACTTTTTAGTTTCTATTTTATTTATTTTTTCTCTTTGTTATTTTCTTCCTTCTGCTAACTTTAGACTTAATTTGTTCTTTTTTTCCAGTTCCTTGAGATGTAATGTAAGGTTATTTATTTCTGATCTTTTTTCTTTCTTGACATAGGCATTTACCACTATCAATTTCCCTCTTACAACTGCTTTTGCTGCATCCCATAAGTTTTGGTCTGTTGTGTTTTCATTTTTGTTTGTCTCAAAGCATTTTCCTCTTTGATTTCTTCTGTAACCTCATTAGTCGTTTAGGAGCATGTTGTTTAATTTTAACATATTTGTACATTTTCCAAAATTTCTCCTGTTATCGATTGCTAATTTCATGTCACTGTGACCCAAAGGAATATTTGATATGATTTTAATCCTCTTAAATTTGTTAATATTTGTTTTGTATCCTGGAGAATGTTCTGTGTACACTTGAGAAGAACGTGAATTCTGTTGCTGTTGAATGGAATGCTCTATAGATGTCTGTTAGGTCCATTTGGTCTAAACTATAATCCATGTCCAATATTTCATTATTGGAATTTTTTATCTTGATGATCTATCATTGGAAGTAGGGTATTGAAGTTCCTTATTATTATAGTATTGCAGTTTATTTTTCCCCTCAGATCATTTAATAATTGCTATATGTATTTAGGTACTCTGATGTTTGGTGCATATATATTGACAATATTTATGTCTCCCTGGTGAATTAACCCTTTTATCATTATGTATAATCTTCTTTGTCTCTTTCAATAATTTTTGATTTAAAGTCTATTTTGTCTTATATAACTATAGCTACTCCTTTTCTCTTTCAATTTCCATTTGCATAGAATATCTTTTTCCATTCCTTCATTTTTAGTCTATATGTGTCCTTACTAGAAAAGTGAAGCTCTTGTGGGCAGCATATGGCTGTATCTTGCTTTTTAACCATTCAGTCACTCTATGTCTTTTTTTTTTTTTTTTTGGCGAATTTAATACATTTACATTCAAGATAATTATTGATCAATACAGACTTGCTACTGCTTTTTATAATTTGTTTTAATGATTGTTTTTTGAGTCTTCGCTTCTTTCTCTCTTACTGTCTTCCTTTGTGATTTGATGGTTTTCTTTGGTTGCATGCTTTGAATCCTTTCTTTTTATATTTTGTGCAACTACTCTAGGCTTTTGCTTTGTTGCAATGAGGCTTACATAAAATATCCTTAAAACAGCCTATGTTAAGCTGATGACAGCTTGCCTTTAATCATGTACAAAAGCTCAACAGTTTCACTCCCTTTCTTTCTCTCAGCTTTTATTATTTTGATGTCAAAGTTTGTGCAACTTATATACCTTAACAATTTGTTGTAGCCACGTTTCTTTTTAATAGTTTTGTTTTCTGTCCTTTTTAGTAGAGATAAATTGCCTTACACACTGCTCTTACAATGATAGCAAATTGTAAGTATGACTATGTATTATTTATACCATTGAGGTTTTTACTTTCATGTATTCTTATTAACATTTCATTTCAGTTTATAGAATTCTCTATAGCAATTTTTGTAAAGTAGGCCTAATGATGATAAACTCACCTAGCTTTTTTTTTTTTTTTTTTTTTGCCTCCTTTTTTATTGCTACTGCAGGTCAGTCTAGTGGTGACTAATTCCCTCAGCATTTGATTGTCTGGGAAAGTTTTCATTTCTCCCTCATTTGTGAAGGGCCACTTTGCCAAGTAAATTATTCTTGATTGGCAGTTTTTTTCCTTCAGTACTTTGAATATATTATCTCATTCTATTGGCCTATAGAGTTTCTGCTAAGAAATCCCCCCAAAGCCATTTTGGGGTACCCTTGAATGTGATATGTTTTATTTCTTGCTGTTTTTAGTTTTATTTTCTTTGATTTTTGATAATTTGATTATGACGTCTGTTAGTGAACTCTTTGGGTTGAATTTGATTTAAGACATTTGAGCTTCCTGTATCTTGATGTCATTGTCTTTCCCCAGATTTGGGAAATTTTCATTCATTAGTTTCTTAAATATGCTCTCTAGACCTTTTCTCTCTTTTCCTTAAGGAACTCTATTATGAAAATATTAGTTTGCTTAATGGTATTCCATAATTCTGCAAGCCTTCTTTATTCCTTTTTATTCTTTTTTCTTTTTGTCCTCTGGATAATTTTGACTATCCTGTGTTCAAGCTCACTGATTCTTCTGCTTGACAAAGTCTGCTATTGAAGCTTTCTATTGATTTTTTCAATTCAGTTATTATATTCTTTATCTATGGGATTTCTACTTAATTTTTTATGGCTTCTACTTCTTTGTCAAAGTTCTCATTTTGTTCATGAATTGTTTTTCAAATTTTATTTAATATTCTATTCATATTTTCTTGCAGTTCTCTGAACTTCTTTAAGAGGACTATTCTGAATTCTTTGTCAGTGATATCCTATATCTCCATTTCTTTGGGCTCCATTATTGGAGTTTTATTAGTTTCTTTTGGTGGTGTCATATTTCTTTGATTTTTCATAATCTTTGTGTCCTTATGTTAATTTCTGTGCATTTCAGGAGACAGCCATCTCTTCTAGCCTTTACAGGTGTTCTTTGGTGGTAGTAGACATTTACTATTTAGTCTAGCTGGAATTCTGGATGAACTAGATGGTTGTACCCCTGGACAGGCAAACCTTGGTGTTAGGTTCTCTACACAGGCTGGGTTACTTCCCATGCTCTGAGGTTGAATGCTACTGCTGGATGTGCTCTGTGGTCTGGTGACACTGATCAGGCAAGGTTGAAGATTTTCTTCCCTGGCTGAGTTGGACTATTGTTTAGAATTTGTAGTTGAATAGGGCCATGTTATGGGCTCTGAGGCTGAATGAGCTCTCTGGAGTTGCTACTCAACCTACAGGGTGGGTAGGGCCAAAGTGTATGTTTCATAGATATATGTGGACTTGGGCTTGCCTCCCAGCCTGGGGTAAGCATAAGCAAAGCATTAAGGTTTTATGGAGTCATTGATCAGCATCTGGGGTTGGGCAGAGCTATATGGTGCCTCCATGGTTGATCACTGACCTGCAGTTGTTTCTTGGCATGGGAAAGCTTTAATGAGAGCACTGGGGCTTAGTTAGATTACCTCTTTACCACTGGGGTTGGTTGGGGCCAGATGATCCCTCTGTGAGTAATCAATGACCTGTAATTGCTTTCTGATCAGAGTAAAACTTAATGTGAGTGCTGGGACTATGTGGGGAAGCTGGCTAGGGACTTGAGCCTGGAAGACCCGTGGAACATGTTTCCTACGGTGTGATGCTGTTGGCTAGTCTCTCTGGTACGGTACCTCCATTGGCTGAAATGCAGAGCAACTACCAAGATTATGTGGTGGTCACTGTGAGCCGCACCCTCATTCTTTGTTTCTAGCTGACCCCAGGTAGTCTAGTCCTGCTGGTACTCCCAATGTTTCCTTGGAATGAGACAAGAGTGAGCCTTTTGCAAAGGGTCCCAGAATGGTGGGGAAGCTGAATGTCCACCTTCAACTCACTTTTTCTACTATAGAAACTGTGGGTCCAGGGGAAATTTCAGTGTGTAGCACTGTGTCAGCTTAGGGAAGGAGTGGCATGATCAAAGAGAAATGTTTTTTTTTATCATTTGATCGTTGCTTTTCTCATTCCTGTGGTATTAGGTGTCTCACCCTCACTCCTGAGTTCTAGAATATTCATGATGGTATTCTTGCCTGTGGTTAATTGCTTCTTGGATTTCTGTGTGTGGGGGGCAGGGGTGAAGCCAGAGAACTAATTTTGCCATCTTGCTGATGTCACTCCTCATATTTATGTTTTAGAATAAAAGTATGAGGTGTTTTGTAAAGTTCTCATTAAAAGAAAGGTTAAAATTAGGTTTGAGTCAGATTTAATATGTTCAGAGCCTCCATCCACAAGATCTGCGTCAATTGAACAGAGATTTTCTCTGTAATATCTTTTAAGAGGAAACAATTCACATTAAATTTGTTTTTCTTACAAATTTTCAAAATGTAACTGAGTCACATAACTTAGATTCATATCAAGTTCTTTTATTCTTTTTAGAGTTTTAAGCTTGTGAGACCTTGGAAATGAATTAGTCTTCACTTTATAGATACATGGAGAGCTTAAAATGAACGCCAAATGAAATGCAAGTTAGTGGAAGACACAAGGATTCTAACCTAGGTTTTTCTCTTGACTCCTAACCAGTGATAATCTTAAGACATCAAATTCTTCAAATACTTGATCTTCACAGACACGGAGTTTCAAGGTGCTTAAACATCAAAGGGAAACTAAGCAGACATAAACCGTTGGAGTTTCTAGGGATCTTTCAGTTTCTTCTATGCTAGCAATTCCCAGCTCTAGTGCCCTGATCAACTGTTCTGCAATCATCCGCAATGCTGATCATAAATACCGATTTCTGGCTCCTCTCCTCACCCTCAAATTGAGATCTCTGAGAGTAGCTCTAGTGATTTTAATTTTTATCGAAGGCTTCAGGTGATTTTTCTGTATGGTCAGCTTGGGGTATCCCCCATCTTTTGTTGCTAGCTGAGAAAATAGAAGATGAAAAAATTTATTTACCTCATATTCCATGGCTAGTAGATGTGAGGCCTAGGATCAGTGCCCACCTAAGAGTTTTTTCCCTTAATAATGTTCCTGAAACTACCCTGTCTCCCTTAATAATGTTTAACACCATACACTTAACTAATTAAATGAGGGGAACAGAAAGACATATTTTCGACAATGAGAATTTTAAAAAGTGGAGTTACTTGAATTAAAATTAACCAAACAGGTTCCCTTTTCACATTTATTGACTCAAGCTTTTACCGTCAAACTTTGTAATAGCGTTCTTCAGAGAACCTTGCAAACAAGTTCTCTTAAGCACTTCTCTCATTTTTAAGGTATATGAGGTTAAATAATGGAAGAAGATGCCCATATATTTTTCTCTGGTAGCTGGAATCATTTAGGTAGGTTTATGTAAATTTTATGCAAATTTAACACATTTTATGCCCCCAAACTTATGGTGATCATAACTATTTTATTCACCAAAAGTTGGCCTTCAGCAAGATTCTACTGAGGACCTATGATTTATGCAACCTCCTTCTGCCTGGAATTTTGTGACATTTTTCATCATCCTACTCAGATACTTGAAGACTTGCAGTACATGAATATAGGGCTGAAATAAGACCCTGATTTTCCCTCAACCCACCCTGAACTACCTCCCACAAACATGTGGGGATCATTTCTTGTAGTTTCTATTCTAGGTCCTCAGTATAAATCATCTTGATTCATTTATGTCATAAAGTAATATTCATTCAGATTACAATTTTACTGAGTAAAAAGACACACCCAAATATGTATGGAAATTATTACATTTTATCAGTTTTAGGAGTGACTGTTTGCCAGTAGCTAAAATTAGAAAGATTATGTTCCTAACAATGCAGCTCTAGAGAAAATTTTAAGGGGTGATGATTTCATTAATTTTCAGAGCATTAAAGCCAGCTGGCAAAGGCTTTTCTGTACCATTGTGGCTTACTGCCTTTGAAATTACTTTCTTTTCTTAAATTAACCTGCCTAAGTTAAAATGACAAAATAGCAATAAAAGTGTGATAAAATTGGCCTCTTTGTATAATCTTAAAATAACGTAACTAACTTAAATAATAGTACCCTGAGTTTATGATTGCTGCAATGTACTCCACAAAAAGAGATTGGTGTTAGGAACATTTAAAGAGCCCCATATTAGTTTTATTGATCGATAAATAACATTTAAAAATTTAATCATACATGCATAAAGTAGAAAAAGACTTCTATCCTCAAGAAAGAATTCCCAAGTTAAACCCTCAATGTCTGGTTGTCTCACTTGTGGTGGTGCAAAGAGCACCAAACTTGGAGCCAGAGGGTCCAGGTGCAGGTGATGGTCCTGTCACTTTACCTGTGTGATCTTGAGCTGGTAAGTGAATTTCTCTGGGCTTCAGTTTCCTCACCTGCAAAATGGGAATATTAAAACTAATGCTGCCTTCTTCACAGGGTGCTATTAAAATAAAATAATTAAAGCGAATGATAAGAGAAGAAAGTTATTCCCCAGAATTTTAAGAAGTTTGTCTCATGGAGAGGAAAGACATCAGAATGAGTGGTTAGACTTTGCACAATATGCACATCCTACAGTGTGTGCAGGGAGTGTACTGGATTAGGGCAATAATGTCTGAGCAGCAGGAGGAAAGGAGAACACAGGGTACCAGGGAAGGGAGAACACAAGGGGAAAAGATGTCATGGACATCATGAGGGTGGTGCTCCTGAGACAGAGGGGTTCAAAGAGAACCAGGATAAGAATGAATGAAGGGTAGACAATGGATGGATGGATGGATGATTGCACAGTCACATAGGTAGATAGGCTGGGTCAGCCCCTGCAGCATCCTGGAAAGAAATTCATCAGTCAAGATCTCCTTTGGGGTGGATGCTGGAAGGACAGAGAAGGCTGTAGGGAGGCCCAGAATTCTTTAGGTTTAACATGGACCTTTCTTGATCAGTTGGACCTTTCTTGGTCAGTTTTTAACTTTTGTACAAACACCAAGTGTTTCTGTTTCTGAATGTGGTCAATGGTACTGGCTACTGGAGGAGAAGCTGCTTTCCACTGTCAGAAGGTTTGGCTTTCTTTCAGTTGGATTGAAATCTCGATTCTGGTGACTGCTAACATGGATCCTGATTTTGTCTTTGGAGTCACAGAACGCTGCTCCTCCCTTTCCCCTATGGCGACTCTTCTCTAAACCACAAGTTAGATGTTTATATCAGGTGGAGATCTCTATTCTGTTTGTTAGCCCATGACTGTCAGTATCTAAAGCCTCCATAAAACATTACAAGTCATGTTAAACTTGCAGTACTTAGAGTTAATTTCTACTTTATATTTCTGATCCTCTCCAACTTACAAACACAAAAAGCAGATATACAAGCCATACATTAGTCAGGTTTTTGGAGCTGAGAGCACAACTCAAAATTTACAAGGTGTCACGGTCTCACCACAGGAATAAACAGGCCTACAAAAAGCTTACTTTATCCATAAAGTTTGTGAAATGGAGCAATAAACTTTTTTTTTAATATAGTAGCTATCTAGAGAACTATGTTTCGTTGAAAAATAAAATCATCAATAATGTATTTTTCACTTTTTCAGTGATGTGAAGGATTAGTTGTTTATCCTAGACGTCTATCATTCATTCTTTTAACATTCATTTACTTCTTTCTTTATTTATACATCATTCATTCACCAAACACTTAATTTCTACTATGTACTAGGCATTCGGCTAGGTGCTAGTGCTAGTGATACTAAATAGAATGAGACATGGTTTTTGGCCTAGAAGAGCCTGGTCATCAAGTGTCTAACGTAAGAGGCCAGGATCAGGTGCTAGGAATAGGATGAGAAAAAGAGTTTGCAATAAATAGTAAGCCACCAGTGGGTGAAATACGAAAAGGTGGGGTTTGAAATGGAAGTATAATAGCAGAGTTATCTAAAATGTTTGAGTGGAGGTAGGACCCCCTGGGAGTTAAAAACCTGTAGTGTTGGAAGTATCATATTGCTCTAAATTCTTTATCTACCATAAAAGAAAACTGAGATCCTGGAGGGACATAGGGCAAAGCATGGTCCCCTCAGTCCTTTCCAGTGGTTTGATGCTATACCAGACCACCTCATCATGGTAGCAGAAAGCATCAGGCAGTTGGTACTACCTATTCCCCGTAGGATTTTGTTTTATTGTGTTGTTGTATTGCGATACCATCTATAGTAACATACTTTTTATTTCCTATTATAAACCTATAATCTCACAGAAAAATAATTTATCCTTTCAACTGCTTATGAGTTGAGTCTAGTTCTCCCTATATGAAGGCTTTAAAAAAAAAAACCTTATTTTAATAACACTTTATGGAAGATATCTTTAATTTTTTAGAAGAGTTATTCACTAATTAGTATCCCAAGAGGGTGAGTACTCTAAATGATACCCTTTTAATTTTTAAGAACTAAGATGGCTTGCAGAATTTTCTAATTTAAGTCCCAGGAAAATCTAGCACAGATGCTGATAAAAATGAGATGTTATTCTATGCCTAAATTCAGTGAGAGATGTTTAATAATGTTTATTTTTACCAAACACTTACATTAACAGAGTTTCCTATCAAAAAGCAGTATGATCTAAATTATCATTCAACCTAAAATTTAAAGAAATAGATTAAATAAAATGGCATTTTACTTATTAAAATAATAATTTATTTAAAAATGTTATTTATTTAATAATGACCTGTAATATCCATTTGAGCATCAAATGTGGCAAATCTTAATTACAAAGTTTTCACTTTCTGTTTCTCTTTAGAGAAAATATTGGCCTCAGAGTACCGAGTAAGTTACTCGACCAAAGGGAATTCTAATCTTTTGATTCTTGGCCTATCTTCTCCTTGTTTCCAGTATTGACATAGGGGTCCCATGCATTAATTGAAACAGAACTTTGTAAGAATTAAAAAAGGAACTAAGAAGTAAACAAGGGAAACATAGAAAAGAATGGGGTAATCTCTCCCTTGTTGAGCCCTGGATATAAATAAGGGTGTGGTTCCAAAGTGAGTCATCATTGCACTGCCTGTTCTTTTCTTGGCAGAGACAAGGATGCTGTGGAGTAGATGTAGTTAAAGAGGCATTTATATAACTATTAGCCTCTAAACAGTAGACGGGGAGCAGTGTGTTGTTCTGGAAAACATTCAAAGAGGAGTAATTTTGTCCTTTTAAAAATGTAATATCTTCTCTTTTTTCCTATATCATTTAGAGGAGTCTCCTTTTTTCTTTCCTCTTTTTTAAGCAAAGTAAGTGTTATGCACTAGTAGGTAGTGAGTGAATTCTTCTTGCCAGCAGGAAGAAAAGCAATTTTTAACACCAAAAATAGCTCCTTTGTGTGAAAATATCACAAAGCCAAAGACGTTTTAGGAAGAAAAGAAAGATTCATGTTCTGAATTAATATTTTAAAAATATACAGGCAGAGAAATGTTAGCAATAGAAAAGAAAGAAATTGACATAAATAGATGGAGAAGAAACAAGTACTCTTATCTATGGTCATGGCAGCCCCCAGATCTGAATGTTTATCCTATTTACAATGCTTCTGGTTTTTCATGTGGTTTCTGAATGCTAATTTGTCACCTGAGGCCGTGTCTGAGGGAGATAGGTGTTTCTAATCATCCTGTTTGGTTTAAGACATTTCTTTCCTTCCCCACCTTTCACTACCTGTTTCTATGCAACACTGCCAACCAGGCAAAGCGTGAGCTGACCTGGATACAGAAGATGGCCTACTGCTAGAGACAGAAGTAAAATCATTTACCTTTCTTTGTCTTTAAAACCTTAAACAACACTAACACCTTGGGATCCACACACTCTAAGGAGTCTCTTTATCCATTATTCACATATAGCAGACCAGCAGCCAGTTGCAAAGAGTTTTGATAGAAGTAGTGGGCAACTGGCTTTTATCCACCCAGTGTCCCTTTCTGCTTTGTTTGGTAATAGCATATTTTTCCTTTGAAGACCTAACAATTCTTGTCATAGGCCATCATGATGGCACTGTCAGTCCAGCTGTCCTGCCTTTTCTCTGGCCAGAGGATGGGCATGTGATCCAGGCTTGAAAAGTGAGATATTCTCCCATGAATTTGATCCTTGAGTGGAATGACACAAAAACGGGACATGGTCACTGATTTGTTTTGCCAGTGCTTCTGCTTGCCTGACTGCTGAATGAAGTCTGACCTCTAACTGACACAGAATTTGGTACCTGGAAGTAGGGTGCTGCCTGAAAGAAATCTAAAATGAGGGAGTGGTTTTGGAACTAGGCAGGGTGTAGAAGCTAGAAAAAGTATAAGAATTTTGAAGAAAGTGTTGATGAAATCTTCAAATACCTTGAACTCACTGTTCATAGAAGCAGGGAGGGCTTAAAGGAATTGGATAAAAACCTTATTGGAAACTGGAGGAAAGACCAGAAATTTGGCAATACTGTTGATTGCAGTAACACGGAAAACAGAAAATGTACATAATGAACTGGGGGAATCTAACTAAGATTTCCAAGCAAAACATTCAGGTACCACCTGCTTTCTTCTTGTTGCTTGCAGTGAAATGTGAGATGATAGGGAGATGAACTAAGAGAAGGACAGTTAAACAAAAAGAAGCCACAACTTGATGGTTTGGAAACCTCTCAGACTATTCAGATGGTCAAGGATACTAAAACTAAGGAAAAAAAGAACCCACATACATAAAAATAAAAAGGCTCTGAGCAAAGATCGAATCCATGGTAATGCCAGGAAAACACTATGTAAAGGAAGATGAGGTCCAGGGTGTGCCTATAAAATTGTTTTATTAAGATCTCAAAAAGATCTAAGGTTGTGCCTCAGAGAATTTTTAGTCAGCCTAAAGGCCCTTTAAAGAGATTCAGAGTGTGCCACACAGATTCTCTTAATCAAACAATAGGGCTTCTATGAAGCTAAAGGGTATTGGCCGCAGTTATCTTGGCATAAGCCCAAGACTGAGAGTGGTTTATCTGGAAGAGGTGTATGGGTGTGGCTTTTGTCTAATAAATTTGACCCCAAAAAGTTTCACAGGAGACCCAGAAAGTTCTCAAAAGAGAGAGAGAGATATTATAGAAATATTACCACTTTAATGGAGAGGCACAGAGATGGTACAGAATGAGGACAGAGTTTTGAATTCACAGAATTCACCTGCTACATTTTGCAAAAATGAAAAGAAGACTAAGAAGGTGGAACCAAGAGCCCAGAGGACACAGTGGAGAAACATGAAGAATTATTTTAAATATGAGATCTAATCAAGGATCTTCCAACATTTGCCTGCCTGGATTTCAGAATTGCCATGAATCCTTAACCCACATGTCTTCCATCTCCCACCCTCACTTTGAACAGGACTGTATATAATGCTTTTCTTATACCCGTCCCACTATTGTGCAGAAGGGCACATAATTTGCCTCTTTTGTTTCACAGATCTACAAATCACAGGAACTATGCTTGGAGTATAGTGCTTAAGGAACACACTTAAAAAAGCACACCTGATTTCACTGATGAAATTCTAGACTTTAAGCTAATTTTGCAATGGATGAGAATGTTGAGGTCTTTGGAGGAAGTGAGTATATTTTGCATTCGAGTGGGACACAAATCACAGGGGCCAGAGGATGGACTGTGGAGGGAAACCTCTCAGGCGGAGCCCAGTGATCTGCCCTTCCTGGTATTCATGCTCCTTTATTATGCCTTCCTGTCGAGTGTGGGCTTAGGCTTATTGACTCATGTCTAACAAACAGAATACAGCAGAAGTGATAAGATATTAATTCCGAGATTAGGTTTTTAAAGATTGTGGTTTTCATCTTGGAGGCTCTCTCTTACCCTCCTCTGAATGGCTTACCCTAGGGAAGCCAGCTGCCATGCCATAAGGCAGCCCTGTGACACGCCCCACGGGAGTAAGCTTGAAAGTGGACTTTCTTAGACCTGCCAAAAGGTGCGTGAATGAGCTTGGAAGCAGATTGTTCCCCAGTCAATCCTTGGGATAACTGCAGCCCTAGCCAAAGCCTTGATGATAGCTCTTGGAGAACCTGAGCCAAAACCACCCACCCAAGCTGCTCCTGAATTCCAGATCTACAGAAGCTTTTGAAAAATAAATGCTATTTTCAGCCTCTAATGGAGATAATTTGTTATGCAGAAATGAAAAAAAAAAAAAAAACATGTTCATATTCTAGAGGATAGACTATGTGACAATGTTCCAATTGCTATCAGGCAGCATTTTATGAAGAGGAAATTCCAACCTCTTTAATAGGATGACATTGTCAATGAATCTTCCAGTCACCATTTGAAGAGTGCTAACCTTGTTTGATCTCCTGTCTCTCCACTGCTTAACTAATCTTTTGATTAATTCCTTTAGTCACAAAATGATAGCTAAAAAGGGCATGAGGGCATAGCGTTCCCTCGCGTTCTTGAAATTCTCCCAGATTAGAATGCTCAAAGGTAAGTTGGAATGGATTTATATAATAATAATACTTTACCTTTATGACATGCTTTACCTGTACCAGGAACTTCGAAAACTGCTTTTTGTAATCATTTTAGATAATTCTCATACCAACCATTTGAAGTAGGTATGATTATTATTCCTACTTTAAAGAGACTTGCCCAATTGCATACATTGATGAGAAGTGAATCTGAAATTTGAGGCCAAGCCTGCCTACCTTCAAGGAAGGCCTGAGCTCGTAATCACTCTAGGCAAAGAAGATCTCTATTTGCATGAAGATAGTAATAATGTACAGTGGGTGGATTTGCTCCACGGCCCAATACTTGCAAAACAGAACCAGGCAAGTCCTTTCTATATCCTCATGGATGTAGCTTGAGAGGGGTTTTAAATCCAAAGAGGCTCCTTTACCATGTTTGAGCCATGATATTTTTGAAGAGAGGAGTGAATGCCCAATTTAAAATATTAAAATAAAATTTAAAATAATAATAAACTCTGTCAGATTGTAGCCTCTGCCTCTAAGAAAACTGGCTGATCTTAAAAGTTGTTCAGAATGTGGGAGATACTTGAATTGGTCAGTCATATTGATTCTCAGGACCAGGAATACATGATCATAAGGGATAAATTAGAGAGTTCACAGAGACGTTTGGATGAGTGGAACAAAATCTCCCTGATTATGCCTGTAACCAAGACTCTGTTTCTCATTGAGGGAAAAGGGAGCTAGCACGTGTGGTAAACTGTTAGATGCCTGAGCATTTATTCAATGCCTTATGTATCTAGGGTCATTCTGACAAGTGCCAGTGACTCATTAGTTGGTTATTTTTGAAAAACAATTTGAATATAAAATACAACAAAATTCCTGATATTAACAAGTGTCTTTGTTCTGTTTGAGAAATCAGATTTTTTTTTTTTTTAAGAACTTGTCATTAGTACAATTTTTAAAAATGGAATTTTGGTTAAAGTTCTTAACTAAATACTTATTTTTATTTGCTTTTTTCTTTCATTAATTTTCCACACACTTAAATTTCTCCAAAATTGAGTCCCTTATACTTCTCAAAGTTTCAGTGTAATTAAAAAATAATTGTTGAAAAATACATTCCATGTTTTCTTGGTCGTCTTTCTAATATCTGAATTATACATCCAGTCACAGGGTGATGGTCAGGCCAAAGTTTATCTTATCACAACAGAGTTTTTAGGTCATTTCCAGTTTTCTTATATTTTTCAAACTTTCACTTGAAAAGAAAATTAATTGGAAAACACCAGCAAACCTTTTTTCCTTCCTCTTTTGGCTACTCAACTGCCAACTGCCAATTCTTTCCGCAGTCTTTATCTGATGTGCACAAAGTACAGGAAAATTGTGGCTGTTTTTGGAGTTGGCAATAGTTAAATGGAATTATAGAAAGTGACTGAAACCAACAAGTATTTTGTAGCGTCTTTTGATTACACACAGCTTTCTCTGAGACATAAAAAAACCTCTTGAAGGATTAGCTTGCTAGAGAGAATTACAGTTTTGAAGATTCGTGCCACATTTAAATTATAAAATTATTCATAAAATGCTTCTCTGTAAATATTCTCTAAATTCTCACAAATTCTGAGCTCTTGGGGGCCAGAATCAGGGCACAGTTTACATAAATTTAATATATACATGCACACACATGCATTTGATAATCCAAAGGCTTTCAGATGTGTTAGAGGCCTCTCTGGAAAGTTTCATCAAAATAGCTGAGCCTTCTCTTCAAAACAGCCTGTGACATAGACCATGAAAACTCTGCTGTAGAAACCTTATTTTAGTCACTGATGTATTACAGCTATATTAAAGTGGAAGGCTAACATCCAAGTATGTCATACGTATCTTTTCTTCAATAGACCAGTGTGAAATATAAAGGGTTTTTTTATGTAATACCTTCAGTGACCTAAATCCTATATTATAGACAACTTGCCCTATGATAGATATCTCTTCTGATAGATTTAAGAATTTTAATTTCAAAATGAGACTTTGCACATTTCTATTAAGTGAGATAGCTACATCAACATGTTCCCCGAGATTATTTTTAATCATTAATTTTAATATTAATCTAATGTGCTAGTTGGAATTTTTGGTTGCTTTGTGTGCCTATCTTATTAAAATTTCAAGCATTAATAAAGAATCGATTGATGTTGAAAGTAACTTAGAGAAAATTTTGTGCAAATGGTTAAGTTCTCATCAGATATAGTCCAGGGAGATTGAGTCATTTGGCACTAAACTGGTGACAGACCACTGTAACCAAGGAAAAAATGTGCCTCAAATGCTACCTTCTTTGTGAAGGTGGAGTCCATGTCAAGCAAAAATCAGACTTCAGAAACTGACTTTGCAAATTAGTTCGGTGGCTGTCTGTCAGGCCACGTGGCCTCAGCTCTCAGGCTCCCATGAGATACTTGATAGAAGAGAGGGAGTGGAGAGACTCTGTGGCAGCCTTTCTTACCTGAGCCCTCCTTAGGCCACGCTCCCACCCAGCTTTATCCCAATATAAGTTGGGGTGAGAAGCGTTGGAGGGGTCAGCTTCAATTATGAAAAGGTCTGTGATAGAAAAAATTCAGAGAATGTGTTTGTGTGAATGTGAGAGTAAGCGGGATGAGGCTGAGCGAGACAGAGAGGAAGGTGGAGGGGGAGAACAGAGCTCTGATACTCCTCGAAATAATTTGTTCCTATGTCACCCCCATGAAAGGTATCTCCCTTAAACCAGACAGACATAATGAATGGTGTGATACCCGGTAGCCTGCATGGTTATAAATACACGGCCTTTCGTTCTAGAGATGGCCCATTACCGCTCACTGAAACAGTCTGTCACAGTGGTGCTCTGGGGCCGTTCATTTTTCATGACCCTCTTGGCGACGTGACTGGGATTTCCTGAAACCACGTGCAGGTCCCTGCTCCGCGAGTATACTGCATTAACATCCCTTGATTCCTCTCTTCCAAAGGTTATCATGTCTTGTTGTGTGTGTGTGTGTGTGTGGGTGTGTGTGTGTGTGTTCCCCAGAAGACAAAAAAGGAAACAGAGCACGAACTAAGCTTACCTTTGTTGGAAATACAACTTATCCATGAGTAACGATTGGCTAAAATTTAGTCTGATGAAATCAGTAATGTTCAAAGTTTACAGTTTAATGCACAGGAGGTAAGAAATTTTAAAAAGCAGTTTAAAAATTATCTCACCCTTCCCAAGTCCAGATTTAACATCGTGAAAGGCAAACTTTAACAGAGCAATTGCAGCAAAACAGGGCCTCCTGATTTGCTGGCTGCTTCAAATAACAGTTGTCCCTTTGATAATATTGACACCTATCTCCTTCACAATCTAGTGCTTCTCCTGCACTTTGTAACATATCCCATCTGTTTTTTAGGGCCACTGTCACAAGGATGCCTGGAAGAGTGAAGAAAGGACTGATTGATCACAAGGGCCTATCAAATGTCAAAGCTGGCCCTGGCTGACCTCCCATCTATTCAGAGCTGCTTTGATTTAATCTCCAAACTGGCTGCTTCTCCAGGCTGTGAGTTCTATCTGCAACCCATGTGTCAGCATTGAGATATGACCTGCTTCACGCTCCATTCATCTCATTTGAAGGACGGAAATTAAACTCGAGGGTCGAAGAGGGGAACTGCTCAAAATACACACACATTAACTGAAGCCTTTTGTGTGGGTACATTATAGGAGTTTGAACAACCATTAAAAATTATATTAAAATGAAATTGATCTTTACTCCACTGAAATGGCTCAGAACTTTTTCTCCCCTCACCGCCCTTCATCTATTCTTCTTTCTTCCCTCCCCTGTTAGTGGTAATCATATGAATCCGATCTCATTACTGTTCAAAGTGAAAAAGGAGAAATATTTACAATTTTTCAGTTTCTTTAAAAATGGCATCCTTTAGAAAATTCACTTATTGCCCGTAATTTGCACAGTAAATATATATTTTTTTTAAAAAAGGAGATATCAAAAGCTGGTAACCAGACTAATAGAAATGTAGACTGCTTAGAATTATTGATTCATTTAAGATTTACCTTTCAAGGTTTTAAAAAAATTCAATTAAAACTCAAACTTTGGGAATAGTTCTATAGCTAGCAGGACACGTTTGTACGGCATAAATCTATATATCTTAGGTTTCATTTTTTATTTTTAAACTCTCCCTGATCTTTTCATTTGGTTGTGTAGCAGAGCTCAAAAATAAACTATGTCATTTACTAGAAGTGTCTCAAAACCGGGGAAATAAAATAATATATTTTAGGTGTGTTGTGAAAGTTAGCTATATTTATTTCTGTGTTTATTCATTTACTCATGCATTCACGTATTTATTATTTGAACTCTGTGCTATAATGGCAACCATGTAGGGAAAATATTATTTGTTTAATTTTAAAAGTATATTATAAATTTCTAGTATGAGAAGAGAGAGAGAGAAAAAGAAAATAGCAAAAATACTATTGACTAAAAGTAATCAACATTAATACCTTAGTATTTATCTTTCTATTTTTGTTTTGTATATCCATATTTTCTGCTTCCCTTATATGAAACCACACTGTTCCTGCTGGGGAGAAGACTATATTTTCATTTTTTATGATCATCTTGTTTTATGTCTAAGTAATAACATCCTAAATGATTATTTTATTTTGCCAATGTTGTATTGATAGCCATTTAGGTTTTTAAATTTCTTCACTATTATTAATGTTATTATATAAAAATATTTTTTGCTTTCTTGATTTTCTCCAAGAGTCTCTCTTTTTGAAAAAAAAAAGATGTATTAAATTTAATATCGTAGTTGTAACTATTTTTTTATGGTCCTTCATTTGAATGCCCACTTGGAAATAGCTCACCCTACGAAATAATAATTTGTGTTTTTTAAAATACATATTATCTGTATTATATGTAACACATATGCAATAGAATGGGTACTAAAGTGAATATTAATGCTATTTCCACACAAATCATTTCATGGGACTTATGGAAAACTTCCACACTATGGTCACATGGAGAGAAAGATTTGAGCATCAGAGGCATTCAAAGAATGGCATTTAGGCATTTAGTTTTGAAACTAGGGAAGCAGAAGAACACAGGATGATTGTATCTCTCTTGTACTTTCCTCAGTAAAATCTTTCATCCAATTTCCTTAGGTAAGTATCTTATTACTCAAGGCAGAAGATGCTGAATAAATGCATCTTGTAAGTTAATTCATTCTTTACAGTGCCAGGCAGGAAATGGGCTCATTTCTTTAATACAGCACTTTGCAATAGAACATTTTGCAATATTGGAAAAGTGTTCTATATTTGGACTGTACAACATGGTAGCCACTAGCTACATGTGGCTATTGAACACATGATATGTGGCTAGTGCAACTGAAAAACTGAATAATTGGTTATATGTAATTTAAATTTAAATCAATGTGTGGCTAGTGGCTATCATCTTGGACAACACAGCTTTAACAGTTTCATCACAATTAGAACCACTTTAATAGTTTGTGATGCATTGTATACAGCTACTCAAGTTCTTTTCATTGAAGAATAAATAGATGGCAAATGACGTACAGTCTTGGAATATAACAATAGG
This sequence comes from Propithecus coquereli, assembly GCF_000956105.1. Taxonomy (NCBI): domain Eukaryota; kingdom Metazoa; phylum Chordata; class Mammalia; order Primates; family Indriidae; genus Propithecus; species Propithecus coquereli. Next base: position 12,253,991 of record NW_012139413.1, read on the forward strand.
AAAGATAAAAAATTACTTGTGTGCTGAAATGTTTTTCACAGTGTCTTTCAGAGAAGAGGATTGAAAATGTCAATAAAGCAAAGGTGATGAAAATATCTTCATGGGACCCTTGGATAAGATAAATTGGCAAAAAATAAGGTGACTTGGGTTCTATGATCTGGCTTTGACATTAACCATCTATTGGCTTAGAGTAAGTTACTTCACTTTTGGTGTCTTAGCTTGGTATTTATGACAAGTAGTTTGGAATAAATGAATTTATTTGTTCTTACTATAGATAAATTATATGAATTTATTCTGTCCTGTATTCAGAATTAAATGCTACTTTCTCCTTCATACTTTAGTAATGTATATAAACACCCAGTGCCAAATACATTCTTAGTGGTCAATAAGTATTTGTTGAGTAAATGAATGTATTCTACTTAGTTGTCTGCCTGGATCAACAACTCCTTTGACCCTCCTTTCTTATGGCTTCATATTTTCCACACCTAGACTTGAACAAGATTTTTAATCATGGATGGTTTTGATGCAGGAGAAATCTTTTTGCTACAGAGTGGTAGAGGACCACTGGCACAACCCTCTGCTCGTAAGTTGCTAAAAGGGTGTAATTCCAGAGATGGCCAAGGAAGTGTGGGACTGTAGCACTTGGCCGATTTCCTAAAGGAAAGCTCCCAGGAGTCCCCAAAGGCCTGGATCAGGTACACTGATGTGACGACAGGAAGGTAGGAGAAGGGCCAAAATGTAACTAAAGTTTAACTTTAGTTTAACTGGGATACTTGTATATAACTTTTCTGAAAAGACACACACAAGTATGACTTTTGACACTTCAGCAATGTTAACTACCTTGATCCCTCAAGTCCAGAATAATTAAATTTTCCTTCTTTAATATTCTGATACTTATTGCATATTTTTCTTATGAGATATTTAATATTACATCTTTTTAATCCAGTGAAACTGTTAGCTTCCGTAAGGATGGAGATACTTCCTTTACTCTCGGCACACAGTCCTCTGTACCTCTCAAACTCCAGCACATGTAAGCTACTCTCTTTCCCTAGGATCAAACATATGGAAAAATACCCTCTACACAGGAAAAGTATTGTACAAACATTAATAGCTGTTATGATTAGAATTAGTGTTGTAGGTAATTTAATAATTACTCATTTCTGGTCCATACCCTCCTCCAGGAACTTACCAGCTAGTCAACATTTTTGGGCTCACTATAGATGCCTGCCCTAAGATCTTCCCAGTATTTCTAGGAACCCTACAAGAATATATAAGGGAAAATTTGTTATACTCTTCACTCAGAAGAGATAATATTAAAAATTAATGACCATTTCTCTAGAATGTAATATAATTCAGGAGAGGGGAAGAGGTCAGTAATTATCTTTCTTAAGGGAAGGCAAATTCACAGCAACACTTTACGTGGTAAATTCCCAAAGTTTAATGTTCTTCTCCATGTTATAGATGTGAGTGTTGACAATATTTCCTTTTGAAAGTAACAATATTTCACTTTAAATTAGTACATCTGTTTGGAGTAAAAAGGAGCAGTGAACAAGAGCTATACAGATGTTCATATCCTTTAGGTCCGTGAATTTCACAACTAAAATAGTATCTTCAGGAAATAGTTCAACAAAAACAAAAATCTTAGGGAATAAATATCTTTACTTGTGAGTTATCTATGATGTTAATAAAAAGAACTTGGAAACAATTTATATGCTCAATATTAGGGAAATGCTTAAAGAAATTATACTAGCAAGGAAACTCATTAAAAAGATGTTAACATTTAGTATTTTTGAGCTTATGCAACATGGAAAAATATTTTTGCCATAATGTCAAGAGAATAAGAAAACCAGAATTCAATATTTGTACTCAAGTGTGTGAAGAATGTAAAGAATGTGAGTTTAGAATTAGAGTTAGGTTTGAATTCTAATTCTTCCACCAACTGTGTGACATTGGAAAATTATTTATCCTCTCTGAATATTCATTTTCTTAATAGCTAAGTTTTTTTGTGTGTGAAATTTAAACAAAGAAGGGCACTTGAAGAGTCTAAGCCAACACATAGCACAAGCTCAATGCCATTACTTTCCTTTCTCCTTACTAAATACCTGAGACTTCCTTGCATTAAAACGTTTTTATTCAAATTGATTGATTTTTATACGAATTTCAATATTCTTGTTTTTAATCCACTTAAGAATTTCTAGTAGACAATTAGAATTTAATGATTAATGTGATGACTTTCTACAATTGGTCAACGATCTTTACGTTTGAATGGATTTTGGAAGGATATTAAGTATCTTGGATTAGAGGTCAATTTCCATAAACAATTGAAAATGTAAAACTAAGAACCGTATATTAACTGATCTTGACTACAACCTTGTGTGATTTACATTCATTTGCCCTATATTATTAACATTAAATTCTGGAACACTTAATGTGTATGCTCATATGTAAGGTTATGTTTCATTAACCTTCTGGGAGTACCTCCCCATAGATTTGGAAATGGAGTGTTTCCCAAATATAAGGCAATTTCAAGATGCCCAGAACCACGGTACGTGGTATATATGACTGTTTAAAAGAAATTGCTCTTTTTAAATGAAAAAAGAAGTGCAATGCTATACAAAGTGACTTTGCTATAGGGGCCAGAGAAGACAAGGGAAAGATCAAACAAGAGGATTAAAATTCTTTGTTAAGTAAGGCTATACAATGTACTCATGCTTAATTAGAAACAAGTGTATGTACACTACTGCATATATTAATGTAGAGCTTAATTGGTTTGGAGTAAATTAATGACTGTTTGCAATATTTCTGGCAATTTGTTATAAGCTGTGTAATTGTAAATTGGTTTCTTGAAAGTGCTGGATAAAACCTTTTAATTCACACATTGCTTTAGGAATTGATTTGGGGACAATAAAATATAATGAAATGTTTTACCTCAGATGGATCTAAGTTCTATGTGCTCTGTAACTTTTTTTCAAACTTGAATGCAAATAATAAGGATACTGCTAAGATGTTTAGAAGAGCTGTAACTCTCTTTGTAAGTTACTCATCTTTCTTTCCATTGGAGATGAGCTATATAAATTCTATTTACCTGAAGCAGTGGAGGACAAGGAAAAATCCTCCAGGGCTTTCCCTATTTTATCCAAGAAAAATTATGTATGAATTTGAAAGATAAGGAACTATAAAAGCCTGGCAACTCAGCAAAGAAATGATTATAAAAGACTAGGAATTGGAACACTTGCATTTGGGCCACTAAGGAGAAGTTCCACAAGTTCTCAGCTAGCCTGTGATAGCTGTAGGACCACATTTGACCAACTGTCAAATGGAGGTGATCCCAGTTACTATTATCTGATGGGAAAGTTACCTGCAAGTGATTCTGGAAAAAATGATAGTTATTTTTCCAAGATAGTCAAGAAATATAAAGCCAAGGTGTTTTTTAAGCATATTATCTTTAGATTTGTGAATATTATTTTCCTGCTCTGACAATATATACCTGGGGGAAATTAAAACAAAATGGTATCTGGGCACATGAAACTACTCAAAGAACCTAGAGCCCCTTTATGTCAGATAAATTATTAATAGAGTGGTAGTAGACTCCTCTCCCTTCCTTGCTAGCTTGGTGTCCATTTCTTGTTCAATTTTTTTATTCCAACAAAGATTTTCAGCTTTCAGGAATACAGTCAGGCACAATTTCCTCACTCTCCTTCTGGAATCCTCTTTTGTCATCGTTTTGTTTGTTGTTTGTCTGTCTGTTTGTTTGTCAAATGATTAGATAGTAATAAGACTTAAAAAAATAACTCTTGGCCAGGTGCAGTGGCCCATGCCTGTAATCCTAGCACTCTGGGAGACTGAGGCAGGAGGATCACTTGAGCTCAGGAGTTTGAGACCAGCCTGAGCCAGAGTGAGACCCCGTCTCTACAAAGAATAGAAAAATTAGCCAGCATGGTTGTGCATGGATGACGCTACTGCACTCTAGCCAGGGGGTCAGAGCAAGACTCTGTCTCAAAACAAAAACAAAAACAAAAATAAAACAAAACAAAAACCTCTTGAATAGGTTATGGCCCAAACGTCCCAGAATTTGTGCCCAAATTACCAATCATCTAACTGTTGGCAAAGCAATATTTTTTTCCCATATTTTGTTTTCTATTTCCGTATTTTCTATTTCTGTGATTATCCCACATTTTATGGATTCTTTTCTTAGATATCTAATTTCCCGTGCTAATTCTTTTCTCTCACCTTCAACAAAAAAAGCCTGCCCTTAGGACAGCCTTTCCCAAATCCACTTCCTTTACGTTTGTTCTCATTGAAGTGTGCACTTATAGAGTTGATTACATTACATATTGCAACTTTTCACACAAGAATTTGATCTTCTATTAGCCTGTCAGCCCCTTGAAGGCAAAAATTGTATTTTATTCTTTGTAGCTTTTTGTAGCTCGATTATGTTCATAGTATACAGTAGGTACTCAATACGTGCTAACTTATTTAAACTAAAGTGTAATGAGTAATAAAAGTCATCTTTTTTTATTGATTATGCATTTTAACAAGTATAGGTGACCAAGAGTAAACTCTATACCACAAGAGTATAGATTTCATCTTGGGGACCTCAGGGCAATAGTAAGTATATAAATAAAATCATTCTTTTCTTATTTTTGTTTTTAATCAGAGGATCCATTTTGGCACATCTAAAGTCATGTAATAAAAGCACCTTCCTCTTTTCTTACTCCTAAAGACATTAATGTATTACTGATTTTGTTTGTTTGTTTGTTTGCACCTTCACTTTCCGATAGTTTCATTCTTGTTTATAGCTGGAAACTTAGAGAGCTTTTGTGGGTAGGGGTGGGTAGGAGTGTATGTGTGGGGTATCTTTTTTTTTCTTTACTTTTATTTGTATTTTCTTCTTTTTTCTTTTTTATACAAAGAGCGCTTTCCAGTGCTGTTTGGTTTCCTTACCACCACCTATTTAGAGTGGCAGGAAATGTAATATTAGCATGATTTCATTTTTAAAAAATTGAAGTTCAGAGATTCTGAGTTGCTTGAATTCACTAAGGCTGAAAAGCCAGAATTCTTATCACTACTCTTCATTACCCCAACTCAGTACTCTTTTATCCTATAAAACTTTATACAACATGGTCATTGTCTAAGGATATTTTTTGATATTTTCTCAGTTACCTTAGAGGTCAAGTACACAGAATTAGACACTGTGATCTGGTCCAGTAACTCATTATCACACTGGGCTTACTGCACTTAAAATCTAAGTGATGTTCATGTCCATTACCAGATTAAGGTCCATTTGTCTAAGTTCAAATAGTTTATTAATTTAATTCATTTGTCAGCACAGTTTGTCTCTTCTTAAAACATCAACACAGTGATGGAAATAATAATAATCTATAAAAGTGAAGATTAAATATATGTTTATATTAAAAGAACCATTTTGGCATGCTTAGAACCAGATAAATTTATATGATAAGAGTTAAATTGGACAGTTTATGACATTTGTCATCAGAAACATATGTCATCAATGAGTAGGCTGAATTTTTTAAAGCCCATCCTTAAGAGGCTGTTAATAACTCCTGTACTTTCATTATCCTTGTAATTTAGGTAAGTATCACCGTGCTTAATGATTAGATTTAATTCAGTCTTAGAAAACAGAGATCATTAAAAAATTAGTACAAATGATACAACCAAATGTACTGTATCTGTATGTGGAAAAACCTCACAGTATCTAAAAAAGGTAGACAAACTAAAAGATATCAGTCGTGGCAAAGCCCAATATGGGAGTTTCTCTTTTCTATTTTACTGAAACCAAGATTTTCTAAAAAGTGAACACAGCATGCCTTCTTCTGTTCCATTCAGAAGTTAGAGGTTCACTTTCAGATGTGGATGCTGAATCTTGCCTACCTCAGTCAACTACAGCTATTTTAAGCCTTTCCAATCTGTCCAATCCACTAGGAACCACACATTTTACCTCTTGGATCAAGACATGAGCCTGATTATTCCTTTTTGCTTTCTGATAACAACTTTACTCACAGTTTGATTTCAGTCCTGCCCAGCATTCTTCACTTTGGTGTGCAGTTCTTTGCTAATTTCAGATTCTTCTTTCTAGGGCATTTGGCCTTGGTCTTTTTGGCCAATGCTGTGGCATTCTCTCTCCACATTATTTAGAAATCTTTTGATTGCAATAATAAATGCTCCATTTAGACTAACATGGAGTAGAATAGAGTGCATCCAGGCCTGAGGAATAATTGGTACAGGGATGTGAATTGCTACCAACATTCTTTCTCTCATCTCTGCTTCTCTTGTCACTTCTCTTTCCTTCTTCTCTCATATTGTAGACTTGATTTCTATGCTTTATGGTTGTGACAGGAAGTGGTTTCTGTATTCATCTCCCAGAAATTCATCACTTCCTTTCAAGAAAGCAACCAAAACAAGCACGAATCTCTTAGATCCATTTCAAATTTTCAGAGAAAAAGTGTGATTTGCTCAGCCTGGGTCAGATGTTCATCCCAGGGCCAACAACTCTTAATTAGGGGATGGGTCACATTATACTATCAGGGAAGCCCTATACTAACAACGTGGATATAGATGGATTTAGGGGGTTGGAGAGTAACTAGCAATTTTCAGAAAAAGATGAGGCAGTTCCAGGGAAGATTCTGTGCCTTGTACAATATAGCTACTTAGGAGGCTGAGGCAGGAGAATCCCTTTAGCCCAGGAGTTTGAGGTCAGTCTGGGCAACACAGCAAAACCCAATCTCTGGGGGGAAAAGTCTTCTATGACACTTTTCTCTCAAATGCTTACTACATGATTTTCTTGAGAATCATAGGCCTTTTTAGTCTGTGCTAAAACTTGCCAAAAATTAGTAGTTTTATGCTATTTTGCCTTAAATCTTTGCTAGGTGAGCTTTTAAACATATATCTTGCCTTTTGAAAGTGAATTATTATTTTTTATGTCTTCTCAGCTCTTATAATTAGCTCAAGAACATGGCTTCCTCAGTTAGCATGTCTTTCTCTTTTTAGACAGAAAATCAAAACCCAGTTTCCAGGCTGTCTTTCTCTCCATCTGCTTTACCATCTCCCCTTAATTGAGAAAAAATTCTGAATAAACCTGGTCATTACTTGGTGTCAGCCTTGCCACTATCTGCTTATATAAGGGTCACAGCCTACCATAATTACACTATGTCACTCTATGCTCAATTCCCCTTCCTAATGAATGCTTCATTATCCCAAAGAGAATATATTATGCAAACTCTACATTTTGCAGTTTTGGCACTTTGCTAAAGATTATGCTTTAGTTGGACCTTGGGAATACCAGGGGTCCTTCCCTTTGATCTTGTACGCTTCAGTAGGCCTTGACCTTTCCCTCTCTAAAAATTATGGCTGATGCTAAAATTTTAGTCACACTCTAGTTGTCTTCCACAGATCATTAGGTAAAACAGAAGTAGCAACGTAGCCCCAAAGCACTAATTTAATAATTGTTGATGGACTCCAGTTAAACTATCTGAACTTGAGTTATGATTGGAGGCAGGAAAACACTAAGCAACATTTCAGGCACTCATGAAAAATTATACACTTGGCTATAGTAATCAATAAGACTAGAATTAATTATTAGAATTTTCAAAATATAAAGTCTTGATAAACCAAAGACTGTATTCAGGTATATGTTAACTTTCTGATATGTTTTAGGACAATATTTCCCAATTCTGGCTGACTATAAGAATTAAATGCAACACTAATTAGAAACACAGATTCTTAAACTCTGCCAAAGACCTACTGAATAAGGATCTTTGCGAGAGGGGTTTTATTTTATTTTATTGTTTGGGGAGGGATCTTAATGTACCCCAGATGATCCTGATGGTCAGGTAACTAGAAATCACTGACTGCTATTACAGCTCTGCTTTTCCCTGTAAAAGAACCCCAAGAAGTCATTTTATTTGTACATGTGACAGAGGCAGAGCAGAAGTCCAGAGAGTTACCCATCAGTGCGCCCCCACGGTCACAGTCCCAGCTTGTTCTGCCCTCCTCATTCTTCTTTATTTTTGCTTGACACCTCTTTGCAGAAAATATTCCTAGAGTCACAGCCTAACTAAGCAAGTTTGAGAAGAGAGAGAATGGCTCCTCCCCACACCCAAAGTCTGTGCTGATTTGAGAGGGGATAGCCATACCTCACTTGGCGGCAGAGTGTCTAGGAGGTGAGAGAGAAAGAAGCATTGAGTGGCAGGGGCTGCCTGTCTCAGCTTCTTGAGTTTTTCCTGTTCTCAGCCTGGACTGCTCACCTACCTGCCTATAGCTTCAGCCCCACCCAACTTCTTAAGACCAATCTGATCTTGGACTGGAATAAAGATGGCCTTTACCCAACCTCTGGGGATCACTTCCAGGCTGGCCCTGGCATTGTGATCTGACTCTGATAACTAGTTTTCACCCTTGCTCAACATGTCAAAGTCTCCATCTGAGCAACTTGCCTGATACTTCAGTCTTTCCAGATCACATTTCTTAATGTAGTATGGAACATCCTTCACCAGAATCTTCCAAGGAGACCATCAAAAATGCCAATAATGAGCCTGCAGCCAGATCCATTGAACCAGAATCTCCAGGGCTGGAGTCTAAGAAATGCATTTAAAACTAAGTGAACAGTCAAGTTTTTGTTTTGGAGAGTTCTCCAGATTCTCTCATCTAGAAATTCTGGAATCCCTTACATCTCAATGTACCTGATATTTCTGACCATTTTCATTATCATCATTCTGACTTTTGGAGGAAAGTGTAGCATAGCGTAATAATTATACTTTTCACTTTTAGCAGAGACATTCATAAGATATTGCCCCTGAATTTGGCTGTGTGGCATTGTGCATACAAAATTTTTGTCTGCAGGGTGTTCTGATATTCTATTCAAAAATGTGTTTTGTATCTTATACTGGAAAAATATAATCATGTTGTCAACCATACCCATCCAGAAACATTACAAAATGCAACTCACTCCATGAAGGGCAATTAATTTTTCATCATTATTATTGTAATTATTTATTACATTCATTAAGAGCAATCAATATGATATATTACTATAAATAATTTAAATGACTATAATAATAATAACAACATCTGGAATTTTCAAGGCATCTTTTCTTAAAAGAGCCCAAATATGATGAAAAAGAATGAGCTATATTTTGAAAAACATTTCGTAGGTGTTTTTCTAGTAAGCTGCTACTATTTATTCATTTATGAGAAACCTTTATTCACCTACATACTACCTGTGTTGTGAAGAAATTGTTCTCTCAGAGATGACTACAAATTTATTTTGTACCAAATCAAATAGTTATAAAATACTTTGACAAGTACTACTAAGAATTAATGAAATTATGTTATTACAAAACAATCAGATCTGACTTCAGTAAACCCTATTTACAGTGATATTTAAGTTAGACAAGAAAACTAAAATTTCTGCAAACTCTCCTTTGCACCGAGACTGGCATGAATTAGAATTGATATATCACAATTGAGCATTCAACTACAAGGCACAAATTAGAGGTGATTTATTTAGTGGTTCTAAATCTGGGAAGGAGTTTTATACTTTGACTATATGTAAAGGCTGCTCCTGTTTTTATGAATGCTAATTACCAAAAATTATAATATAACTCATCTGCATTGTCACTGAAATGCCTGGAGAAACTCACATAAATTTTCTCACCTAAATAAGTACGCTAGTGTAGCATGAAACAAAAACAAGGATAAATAAGATCAATTTTTTCAAATAAAAAGGGAGATGGTAGTATTCTTCCAAATCCATTTGATGAATTTGATAATAACATTTCAAATATGTCACAAACTAATTTTGGGGGACTGAGATTGCATTTTTATAACATAACAATATTCTCTGGATATAACAGATATAACGACAGAATAGTAGGACATGTAGGTTTTTTTGAGGAATTATAAAAGATTCTCTAGTGGAATTGGGAGAAAAAAACCTTAATTTTTGTAATTCTTTATATGAACTATTTTTCTATCCTCGAGATGATGTTTTTTAATACCTGGGGTCTTTTGCAATAGAATATTTTTTTTTCAGCCATATAAGTCAGAGACCCCCACTTCTGGTGACGATATTACTCAGGAATATCTCTATTATGATGCTAAATGTTTTAATTAAAGAGAAAGGCTCTGGAAGGTGCGAGTTCCAATAACCTTGATATATGTTTAAAGGTCTGCAGGTGCACTATCCGGATGCATCCAGGCTGGAGGAACATGTGCGTTGCCGCTGCAATGTAAAACCAGCATTCTCTGGTGGTGATAGTAGTGGAGATCTCTCCAGTCATTCATCCATTCATTCCTCAAGTATTAATTGACATCTACCATGTGCAAAGTACTGTGCTGCATGGAAGGGTTGCAAAGACAGGAAGGCAGTATTGCCCTCGAGGAGCACATATACTAGAGGAGGAGACATATAAATCAGTACTTTAGTATCAGGTGGGACATGCAATAACAGCATGATTGAACACAGACTTCAGAGCCAGACTGATTGCGTTTCAATCCCACTCTGTCATTTATTAACTATGTGACCTTAAGGAAATTACTTTATCTCTCTTTCCTCAGTTTCATCATCTGTAAAATGGGGATGTCTACCCTGTAAGTTTATTATAAAAAATAAATAAGTTAATATACCTTTTAGGTTGAACCATACCAAATTGCTGATTTTGTGGTAAAAAAATTTGAATAAGCAACATACAAAGAATGCTAACCATGAAAAATTAATAAATTGGACTTCATAAAATCTAAACACTTTTGCTCATCAAAAAATACCTTTAAGAGTTTGAAAGGCAAGCCACAGATTGAGATAGCCTTGGAAGAGGGTCAAACCTCTCACGTAGTTGATCTACCAGAAGCAGGCAGGGATGTTATCCCATGCAGTGTGGCTCCCCTCACCCCAAGGCAAATGGGTCAGTTTTGGAAGGAGCCCCAAGTCATATAGTAGCCTCTGCATGGGAAACATTGAGTCCTTTACTTTGTGCTAGTCTATGGTGATGGACATACTTCCATGCCCATTGTGATGATGGTCAGGTGGTGATTGTCGCAGTCGGAATGGTACTGGCTTATTCAGCAACTTGATCCCGGTTAGCTCATCAGAGCACAGGCGTTTTCTATGGGTATCTACGAGGGACCTACGCATTTGACCAGCAGCTTTGATTTGCTTCCACGGTTCTCAGTCCCAAAGAGGGTGTGCTTAACCTGCCAGCCTAGATTCCAAGTGGCAACCGAGACAGTTAGGCTATTGGCAACAACACAAGAGTCAGTAAAAATGTAACAAGGTTCATTAAGGGGGATGCTGTCCAAAGTTCTGAGAATGGCTTTGTGTTCCCCACACTGAGCAGAGAGACCATTTCCATTTTCAGTTCTGCAGAGCTGAGGTTGAATGGTCAGAGTAGGTCGGTGCATACCATCAAATTTTAGCTTAGCTGAACCATAAGTGAATTAGGCCCAAGTTTCTAGAAAACGTTCTTCCCCCAAAGAGATAGCTGCCTCTTTTTCATGTAAGGCCAAGATGGGTACCATTTCCATTTGTTCAAGAAGCTTATTGGGCCCTTGCCATCTTGTTTGTTATTGAGTCTGAGTTCAACCACCCCAAAATGGGAATATCAGTCTAAAGTCATAACTCCTCCATTTATCAGATATCCAGCTGTCAGATATCAGAAAAACCCAGAAGCAAACTGGTAGCTGCTTTTCAAAAGGAGTACCTGGTAGCCCTGTCAGGCAGGCAGCCCCCAGGGGAACTCCCAGATGGAGGCTGCCTGCCTTGGCCAGAGGCTCAAATTGATAAAATCATCATTCAAAGACACTTTTAGCTCAACGAGGTCTTTAGGGCTGTGGGGCCTCAAGGGTGGAACATGTGCCACAGCTTTCATGACAGCTTCCCACATGGCCTCTTGCATCTGGGCTCTTCTCAAAAGATGATGATCTGCAGGTTAGCTGATATGAAAGACCAAGTAGAAGGCCCAGATGAGGCACGTGCTGTCTTCAACACCCCGCAAGGGCAATGAGGTGTTCAGCTTCATTTTGTATGGGGAAGGTTTGAAGACAGAGTAATTTTTCCTTGATTCCCAGAGGGATTGAGCATTGTAAATCTACCCACATAGTCTCAAGAAACTTTACTTGGTGAGCATGTCCCTGAATGCTGTTTTGTTTGTATTAGCAACCAGCCCCCCTCCCCTGCTGGAGGTTTGGTGACACTGCAGTCAGGGCTGTTGTGACAGAAACTTCTGATTCTCCAAACAATGGGGCATTATCTGAGTGAAAGCTTGGGTACGGTTACTCTTAATAAATCCAGACTGGCTCACAGGTGACAAAAGGCAGGAGAGTCTAGGTTCTGCACCCACCTTCCCATTTCTATCTTATTAGTAGTCAATAAAGTGGAGGACCATTTATTGCCCGGTTGACCCTAGGTTATTTTGTTTACTGTTTTCTACTGATTTCCATGCACTTCCCTCAAATCCCACTAAGTGATCCCCAAGGCCTTCATCCCTCCCGTTCCAGAAAGCCCAGTCTGTAAGCCCGGGGTCCTCATTGCCCTCCACATACTTCAGGCCCCTGGCTTACAGGATTGTTTGGCAGACGTGTTGCCACTTTCGGCAGTGATCTCTTGTTGTTCCTCTCCCATTTTTAAGCATCTAGTGTCCACTTGGATTTGTTTTGAGCAATACCTACAAGCACACGTCCTGCTTTGAACAAGATATGATGATGGACTGTGTGGTGTGTAAGCACAGTCTCTTTGTACACACTTCTGCCCTTGACTGTAACTCTCTACTGCATCACAGACTTACTTGGTTTCTTGATTACACAGTTATGGTAATTACATCCCTTTGTAATTAAAATCTTTGGTTGGATATATTAATCTCATCTTAATTATTCTCTCTAAAGTAAATGTATAATAAATAATTACTTTGATATTAATACTATTAGCCACCTTTACATATTATTTTTCTTATGTTCTCCTCAAGATCAGATGTTATGACATGCCTTCTGGATAATTTCCATCATCTTTCTTCTCCTTGCTCTGTGAAGATGTGTGACAAGCAGTGCTTTATAATGTGTATGAGTGTGTGTGTGTGTGTATGTGTGTGTATGTATATTTATATATGTGTGTTTTGATTGCATAGCTATCATTTGGTATAGCCTATTATAGCCAGGAGTAGACTTTACCTCTTAGGTGGGTAATGTTGGATAGATGATCATGTTTATTAAAAGGTGTTAATAGGTCACGATTATGGGCTATTTCTTAACTGCTTTGTACTTTATATCAATTGAAATTTTTATTTTGAGATAATTATAGATTCACATACAATTGCATATGCTTTGCTCAATTTGCTCCAATGGTAACATTTCTCAAAGATAATACAATATCACACCGGGGATCTTGATGTTGATACAGTCAAGATACAGCACAGTTTCCTCACCACAAGAATCCCGTCCACATCTACCTCCTGTCTGCCCCCGCCCATGCCCCTGATGCCTGGCAACCAATAGTCTGTCCTTTCCTATAATTTTGTCCCTTCTAGAACGCTATGTGAATGGAATCATAAAATATGTAACCTTTTGGATTTGGCTTTTTTCGCTCAGTGTAATTCCTTGGAAAATTATCCAAATTGTTGCATATATCGATAGTTTGTTTCTTTTTATTGCTGAGTAATATTTCACGGTTGGCTATATTACAGTTTATTTAACCACTTAGTCTTTTAAGGATATCTGTGTTATTTCTGGTTTTCGGCTATTATGGATAAAGCTACTATCATCATTCATGTACAGATTTGTATTAAAATGCACTTGGGGCTGGGCGCGGTGGCTCACGCCTGGAATTCTAGCACTCTGGGAGGCTGAGGCGGGTGGATCGCTCAAGGTCAGGAGTTCGAGACCAGCCTGAGCAAGAGCGAGACCCCCGTCTCTACTAAAAACATAGAAAGAAATGAT